>NW_025999968.1:159243-165639 GCF_001458135.2 Marmota marmota marmota | reverse complement strand
GGCTGATATGGGACCAGGTCTAGGGAAGGGCCCTCCTTAGGACTGAACCATACATTGCAGCCACTTCTGCACAGTGGGATAGGACCTCTACTTTCGCCTGCATTATTTTATAAAACAGAAGGGGGAACTGTGGTGAGCCGTTCTAATTAGACCGTGGCCGCCATTAGAAGATGGCGCCGGCTTCCACTGTGGCCTGTGATAAACAACTCCTAATATGGAGAATTGGCACGCAATCCCTTCCCACCCTATGAGAAAGATCCACGTGGCAGCTTAGGATTGGTATGCGGGAGTCTTTATTAGGCTGTGCTTGGGCGTGGCGGGCACGGGTCGCTAGAAGATGATACTTGAATCAAGGCCTGAATAAACTGCTGAAAGAAGAATCCTGTGTCGTGTTTTCCCTTGCTGGCGAGGGGTCGCGACAGTGATACCCATGCTGCTGGTCTAGGGACTTCACTTTGAGAACCACTGCTCTGGGCCAATATTTGGTCTTCTCCCCAGAGGTCATGTAGCTAAATGGCAGGTATCTATTTCTGGAGCTAAGAGTGACACCAAAACACATGTACTAGTTATGAAGGCAGAGGCATATAAGCTTTCTCAAATAGATTTCTCATGCAATCTAAAAGTACTTCAGAATGAGATTGATTTAGGGCAGAATTCAGAGCAAAAGGGCTGTAATTGGGAAAACACTAACTCAAGAGTTTCAGTGTTCATATCCCCATACCCCTTAATAGAGGAACTTACATTCACAGCAGACTTTCTATATGTCAGGCATTCTATTAGGCAGGTTCCCACATGCTATCTTATTTAGTATTCACACATCTTTGTGAGCTAAGTTTTATTATTCTCCTCAATAAGAAATTCAGAAAGGTTAAGTCTATTGGACATTGTCCTTAATAACTGTTCAACAGAGGCAGGTGTGGTAGTACACCTATAGTCCAAGCTACTTGGGAGGCTGAGACAGAGTGGAAGGATCACTTGAATTAGGGATTCAAGACCCACCAGGGCAACATAGTAACCCCATCTCAGAGAAAAAAAAAACTGCTAATTTTGGTGGCCACATGGAAGGGTGAAAAAATCATCAGTTTGTTAACCTGCTGCTATAAGCAAGTTGTTTTAATTAGGTTTTTGTCACTGTGATGAAAATACCTGGCAAGAACAGTTTAGAGGGGGAAATGTTTATTTGGGGCTCATGGTTTCAGAGTTCTAGTCCATAGTCATCTGGGCTCTGGGCCCAGGTGAGGCAGAACATTATGGCAGAAGTGGTCAGAGGAAAGCACCTGAGGACACGGCAGCCAGGAGGCAGAAAGATCAAGGGGAAGGGACCACAGGGAAGATGAACCTTCCCATGGGTTCCTGCCCTCCCGTGAACTAGCTCTTCAGCCACACCCAACTTGCCTAACATTATCACCCAGTCAATCTATTCTAACTAGGATGGACTGATTAGATTACATCTCTCATCATTTCATCTCTGAACATACTGCATCAACACAGGAGCCAAATGTAGGGAGGAATGAGGAATGAGGAGGAACACCTCATATCCAAACCATAATTCAGATGAATACTTCAAGTAAATCATGTAAAGCTATGTAAATCAAATCAATAGAGGAGGCATTTTACTGCCCTGTATGACTAAGAAGAAGAACAGCAAAAAAGAAGTCTAAAAAAAATGGCAAGCTTAAGGGCTGGGGTTGTGGCTCAGCGGTAGAGCACTCGCCCAGCATCTGCAAGGTCCTGGGTTCAATCCTCAGCACCACATAAAATAAATAAATAAAATAAAGGTATAGTGTTCAACTACAACTAAAAAATAATATATTAAAAAATTTTTGTAAACTTAAGAAAGAGAGTAGGTAGTTCCTTCAAAGGATAAGCAGTTAGTTCTAACCAACTTATCTAACCAAGCTATCAACCAACAGAGAACAGAAGAAAATTTGGAATCTCATCCTATCCTCCAGTCTATTGTTGTTTTTTTTCCGTCATCATTGTTATTCTTTTCAGTTAAACATAACAGTTGAATGTATTTTGGCAACTTATTCATACATGGAGTATAACCTATTCTTGTTGTTGTACATGATGCAGAGTTACCCCGGTCATGTATTCAAATACAAGGCCAGGAAAGTTATATCTGATTAATTCTGTTGTCCTTCCTATTCCCCTCCCCTATGCCTTGCCTTGTTTTCTCTTTGTCTAATCCAATGGACTTCTTTTCTTCTCCTACCCACCCTCCCTTGTTTTGAGTTAGTATCCACATATCGGAGAAAACATTTGGACTTTGGTTTTGGAGGGTTGGCTTATTTCACTTAGCATGATTTACTGGCAAATGCCATAATTTCATTCTTATTAAAGGCTGAGTAATATTCTATTGTGTATATATGCCACATTATTTTTAACCATTCATTCATTGAAGGACACCTAGGTTGTTTCCATAGTGAATTGAGCTGCTATAAACATTGATTTGGCTGTGTCACTGTAGTATGTTGATTTTAAGTTTCACTGAGAAGTGAGATAGCTAGGTCAAATGGTTGTTCCATTCCAAGTTTTCTAAGGAATCTCCATACTGCTTTCCAGAATAGTTGCACCAATTTGCAGTCCCATCAACAGTGTATGAGAGTACCTTTCTCCCCACATCCTAGCCAACATTTATTGTTACTTGTATTTTTGATAATTGCTTTTCTGACTGGAGTGAGATGGAATCTCAGTGTAGTTTTAATTTGCATTTCTCTAATTGCTAGAGATGTTGAATAGTTTTCGTATATTTTCGACCATTCATATTTATTCTTCTGTAAAGTGCTTGTTCAGTTCCTTTTTTATGGATTATTTTATAAATAATTTATTGATTGGGTTATTTGTTCTATTGGTTTTTTTAAAGACATTTGATTTTATCAATAACTCAGTTCTCTTGGCATTATTAGAAAAATGAAACCACACATAATAACTAATTATTTTAAAATTTAACATATATAAACCACAAAGAACCCTAAATTATAGGGTTCAACCTAGAGAATAAACAAATGAAAACTAATAATTAGGGAAAGTTTCCAATTATATGGAGAAATAGCATAGAGTTATGTGTTTGTGTGTTCTCATGATTATTATCAATGTCTGGAATCCACTAAAAGTTCATTAGACATGCAAAGAAGTAAATATTGTAACCAATTGTGAGAAGATAAATAAATTAATTAAAAGTATCCCAGAACTGACATACATTTTAGAATTATATGATAAAGATATTAAATGGTTATTAAATATTAATTTTTATTTTGAATATTAATATTTTGAAAATATTAAAATCCTATAGGTTCAAAAACTTAAGTAGAATCATGGATGTTATTTTAAAAGCTCAAATAAAACCTTTAAAGTTTAAAAGAACAATGTGTAAGATGAATCACACAATGGATATGCTTAATAGCTGATTGCAGAAGAAAAGATGAGTGAACTTGAAGATAGTAACAAAAGCTATCTGATTTCATCTCGCTCCTGTCAGAATGGCAATCGTCAAGAATATAGGCAACAATAAGTGTTGGTGAGGATGTGGGGAAAAAGGTACACTCATACATTGCTGGTGGGACTGCAAATTGGTTCAACCACTCTATAAAGAAGTATGGTGATTCCTCAGAAAACTTGGAATGGAACTACCATTTGACCCAGTTATCCCACTCCTCAGTTTATATCCAAAGGACTTAAAATCATCATATTACAATAATGCAGCCATGTCAATGTTTATAGGAGCTCAATTCACAATAGCTAAACTATGGAACCAACCTAGGTGTCCTTCAATAGATGAATGAATAAAGAAAATATTATATATATATATATTTCAAAGCAATATTACTCAGCTTTAAAGAAGAATGAAATTTTGGTATTTTCCAGTAAATGGATGGAGTTGGAGAATATCATGCTAAGCAAAATAAGCCAATCCCAAAAAACCAAAGTCCAAATGTTTTCTCTAATATATGGATCCTAATTCACAATAAGGCGTGGGGCACTAGAGAAGGATAGCATTATCTTAGATTAGGTAGAGGGAAGTGAAGGGAGGGGAGGGGAGGGGAGGGGATGGGATGTGGGGATAGGAAAAATAGTAGAATGAAACATATATTATAACTTTATGTATATATGTGACTGCATGACCAATGTGATTCTATAACATGTATACTCAGAAAAATGAGAAATTATATTCCATCTATGTATGATATATCAAAGTGCATAAATGCATTCTACTGTCATGTATAACAAATTAAAACAAATAAAAATTATTTTTAAAAATCTATCTAAAATTAAAGAGCAAAAAGAGAGCTGAAAAACACATGACAACATCAGCGAGCTCTGGAACAATTTTTAAAAAGCCTAGAATATAAACCACAAAGAACCCTAAATTATAGGGTTCAACCTAAAGAATAAACAAATGAAAACTAATAATTAGGGAAAGTTTCCAATTATAAATTCCAATTAGAATTTTTGAAGAGGAAATTCTAACAGGAAGAAAGAGGGGTGGACAGAAACATATTTGAAGAAGTAAGGAACAAATTTTTTCCAGGTTTGATGAAAACTCACCAACCCACAGATCCAAGAATCTCAGCAAATTATAAGCACAAATCATATGAAGAAAACCCCACAAGACATAATAAATTGTTCAAAACCAGTGGTAAAAGGAAAAGTTCAAAAGTAGACTTGTTACATAAAGTAGAATGAACACAAGATGATAGGCAAATTCTTGTCAGAAACAAAGATAGTACAACATCTTTAAAGTTACTGTAAGGGGGAAACCTGCCAACCTAGAATTTTATACAAAGAAAATAGCTTTCAAAACAAAGGTGAGATAATAAAATTTTTCAAACATACAAAATTGAAAGTGGAAAAAATCATTAGCACCACGTTCTCATTGTAAGAAACATGAATATTTTTATTTGTTTTTGTAATCCAGATGCTTTTATTTCTTTTTCTTGCCTAATTATACTGCCTAGAACCTTCAGTACATTGCTTAATATAACATGGACATCCTTGCCTTGTTTTGGGTATTAAGGAGAGAAGACATTTATGTTAGTCAGTTTTTTGTTGCTGTGACAAAATACCTTAAAAATATTAAAGTAGCTTAAGAAGGAAAGATTTCAGAGATTTCAATTCATGGATACGTGATTCCATTACACTTTCTTTTTTTCTTTTTTTTTTTTTGGTACTGGGGATTTAACCACTGAGCTGCATCCCCAGCTCTTTTTGTTATTTATTTTGAGATGGGGTCTCACTAAGTTGCTGGGGCTTATCTCAAACTTGTGATCCTTCTTTCGCAGTCTCCCTAGTAGCTGGGAGTATAGGCATATGCATCCAGGTCACTGTGGGCCTTTGGTGAACCCACAGTGCCTAGTCACCTGGTCAGCCCATAGTGCCTGGTTACTGGGAGCCTTTTGTGAAGCAGAACATCATGGTGGAGAGAATGTGGTGGAGCTTCCTCCTAGAGTTTCCACCACCTCCTAGAGTTTCCACTACCTCCCAATAACTCCACCAGTTGGAGATCAAGCTTTCAACACATGAACTTTTGGGGGACATTTAAGATCAAACCTTTAAATACTAAATAGTCCCTTTATCAAATTCCCTTTAGTCATCCATTTTGAATGTATCATCTGTTTCCTATTTGTATCATATCAATTTTTTCCCTAAATAGAAGATAAATAAGAATCTGAAGGTAGACATTATAGAAGATGGTGCGTGATTTAACACTAAAAAACACAAACTTTATAACAGTGAGAACCATTCAGAAATTCAAGTGGTTACTTTGAGAGAAAGTTCCTTTCTAGAAGTTTCTGAAGTTCATGTGCTATGAATAATGTGTCAGTGATTTTCATCCTTGTGGGAGAAGAAACTAGGTGACCCCTTTGGTTCCTTGTGATGACTCTGTGCTAATTTCATGTTATGGCTTAGATATAAGGTATTCCCCAAAAGCTCATGAGTTAGACAATACAATAAATTTCAGAGGTGAAATGATTGCATCATGAGAGCTTTAACCCATTTCCTGGAGTTCATTCCTCAAAAAAAGAAAAAAACAACAAATAAATGAACTCACACTACATCTTAAAACCCTAGAAAAGGAAGAGCAAAACAACAGCAAATGTAGTAGAAGACAAGAAATAATTAAAATCAGAGCGGAAATCAATGAAATTGAAACAAAAAAAAAATTGAAAAAATTGATAAAACTAAAAGTTGGTTCTTTGAAAAAATAAATAAGATCGACAGGCCCTTAGCCATGCTAACGAAGAGAAGAAGAGAGAGAACTCAAATTACTAACATACGGGATGAAAGAGGCAATATCACAACAGACACTACAGAAATACAGAAGATAATTAGAAAGTATTTTGAAACCCTATATTCCAATAAAATAGAAGATAGTGAAGATATCGATAAATTTCT
>NW_025999968.1:138143-156709 GCF_001458135.2 Marmota marmota marmota | reverse complement strand
GGAAAGGGAGAGAGAAGGGAAATTGCATGGAAATGGAAGGAAACCCTCAATGTTATACGAAATCACATATAAGAGGTTGTGAGGGGAAAGTGGGGGAAAAAAAACAAGGGAGAGAACTGAACAACAACAGATGAGGTAGAGAGGGAAGATGGGAGGGGAGGGGAGGGGGGATAGTAGGGGATAGGAAAGGCAGCAGAATACAACAGTCACTAATATGGCATTATGTAAAAATGTGAATGTGTAACTGATGTGATTCTGCAATTTGTATTTGGGGTAATAATGGGAGTTCATAACTCACTTGAATCAAATGTACGAAAGATGATATGTCATGAGCTTTGTAATGTTTTGAACAACCAATAAAAAAAAAAAGAAACTCTTCTATAGAATTCTGATTTAGACCGGCAGGTGAGAATAATTTATAGAAAATAGTAAACCAAGCTGGGCATGGTGGCACATGCCTGTAATCCCAGCAGCTGGGGAGGCTGAGAGAGGGGAATCACGAGTTCAAAGCCAGCCTCAGCAACTGTGAGATGCTTAGTAACTCAGTGAGATCCTGTCTCTAAATTAAATACAAAAAAAAATAGGACTGGGGATGTGGCTCAGTGGTTGAGTGCCCCTGAGTTCAATCCCCAGTACTACTCCCCCACCAAAAAAAAAAAAAAAGTAAACCAATTTGTATACTTGTTAAATGTAAATGTTTTTATTTTATGAAAAAAGTTCATAGTGTAACATGCATTAACTAAACTCTCTTTTCTTTACTTCTCTACACCTGGAGTAGGGCTGAAACAGCTTCTCTACACATTCTATCCCTGGGTTTGGATGTGCACATATTAGAGGCTACCAACACTCCAGACTTAATTCTTACAGGAAGGGGTCTTTGTAGCATTTGCCTCATGAATTCAGCTCTATTAAGAGATTACACATATTACTCTCTCTGTTATTATAACTAACTTTTTTTTCTTTTTCCTTTGGAGCTGGAGATTTAACTCAGGGGGTCGTTTACCACTAAGCTACATCCCCAGCCCTTTTTGTCTTTTTTATTTTGAGAAGGGTCTCACTAAGTTGTTTGGAGCCTGAATAAATGGCCGAGGCTGGTTTTGAACTTGTGGTCCTCTTGTCTCGGCCTCCCCTGCCACTGGAATTGCGGGCATATACCATCACACCCAACACACTAACATTTGTAATAGAAAAAAGGCCAAGGAGTTCATTGTATTAACAGCTATTTATATAAAAATCTCTTGATCCTATTTATCACTGCAAAAAAATATAGTTTTTATGCCTGTGTGCAAGTTAGTTTGGTTCTTTTTCTATTTAGCTTTATTTTATATGCACATTTTAATACACAAACATAGATTACACTTATCATTTTGGTAGTTATATGCTAATATTGTTTTATCCATATTTTGGAAAATCAGCCCTCAAATTTAGACATTTGGGTTGTGCCCATTTTTCCTTAATATTAACGATGCAACTATAAATGTTATTATCCAAACAGTGTTTTTCCATTTTGAATTATTCCCTTACACACTAAAGAAGCTGTAGGTCAAAGTAATGAACAGCCATCAACTGTATAGACAGTGTAGATTGACTGCTTTACAGAAAGGTTCTAAGACACTGTGCTCTGAAGAATGGACCAGTGTACTTGTTTTCTTTTCTTTTCTTTTTTTTAAAATATTTGTTCTAATTAGTTATACATGTGGAGTAGAGTGCATTTTGATACATCATACAATCATACATAAATGGAATATACCTTCTTCTTTTTTGTGGGGAGAGTATGGTGTACCAGGGATTGAACTCAGGAGCACTCAACCACCGAGCCACATCCCCAGCCCTATTTTTTTGTATTTTATTACAGGCAGGGTCACACTGAGTTGCTTAGCACCTCGAAGTTGCTGATGCTGGCTTTGAACTTGCAATCCTCCTGTCTCAGCCTCCCAAGTGGTTGGAATTACAGGCATGTGTCACTGTGCCCAGATTAACTTCTCCTTCTGGTTGTACATGATGTAGAATCACACTGCTCAGGTAATCATATATGTACCTAGGATAATAATGTCAGATTTATTCTACTATTCCTCCTACCCCCATACCCTCCCCTCCCTTCATTCCCCTCTCTGCCTAATCCAAAGTACCTCTATTTTTCCCGGCCCTCACTCCCACACTTACTGTGAATGAGCATCCGCACATCAGAGAAAACACTTGGCCTTTGGTTCTTTGGGATTCACTTATTTTGCTTAGAGTGATATTCTTGAGCTCCATCCATTAACCTGTAAATGCTAGATATTATTCTTCTTTAAGGCTGAATAATATCCCATTGTGTATATATACCACATTTTCTTTATCCATTCATCTGTTAAAAAGGCACCTAGGTTGGTTCCACAGCTTAGCTATGTGAATTGAGCTGCTATAAACATTGATGTGGCTGAGTCATTATAGTATGCTAATTTCAAGTCTTGTGTGTATATATCAAGGCGTGGAATAACTGGGTCAAATGGTGGTTCCATTCCAAGTTTTCTAAGGAATCTCCATGATGCTTTCCATAGTGGTTGTACCAATTTGCAGTCCCACCAGCAATGTATGACTTTACTTTTTTCCCCCACATCCTCACCAACCTTTACTGCTGCTTGTATTTTTGATAATTGCCATTTTTACTGGAGTGAGATGAAATCTTAGAGTAGTTTTGATTTGCATTTCTCTAATTGCTAGAGATGTTGAACATTATTTCACATATTTGTTGATCAGTTGTATTTCTTCTGTGAAATGTCTGTTCAGTTCCTTAGCCCATTTATTGATTGTGTTATACATTTTTTGGTGTTTTTTTTTTTTTAGTTCTTTATAATATCCTGGAGATTAATGCTCTGAGGTACATGTGGTAAAGATATTCTCCCAACCTGCAGGCACCTTGACAATGAACCTCCTGGCTCTCACTGGTGTCCTCAGATGGAGGTGGCCACATTTCGAAATGGTGGTGGTGGCGTGGCAAACCTGCAGGCACCTTGATATTGAGCTTCCAGGCCCTGGCTGATGTCTCAAGATGGAGGCTGCTGCTTTGGAAGATGGGGCGATTGTGGGCAATGTGGTCAGTGTGCTTGTTTTCTAATAGCCTCTCCAGCAAGGGATTGTATTCCTTTATTTAAAAAATGAATATGATAAATATTAAGTTATATCTCCTATATGATGAATTTTTGAGCATTTTTATTAAAAGGCATTGATAGTGACTTAAGCCAAAGATCTACCACCAAAATGCCTGGGTTTTTGTTCTTGCTTTTCAAAGAGAAAAGAATAGGCAGTGGAGGGCAGGGAAGGGACAGTGAAGGCCAATAAGACAGCAGGCACGAGCACAGCCATTTAACAAGCCCTGACAAGTTATAAGATAGGAATGGAATAAATTTCCATTTTACCATAAATGACTGCGTAATCCATAATCTGGCCTGCACCAGCCTTGCGACAACTGAAGTATCAAAAACCAATCAAGAGAAGCTTATCAACTTCTCCTTATGGGCCTTTAAAAGGAGGAGTGCTGTAAGACTTAACAGGCACTCTTGCCCCTCCCAGATGCTCTATGCCCAGAGTTCTGAATCTTTCTGTCACTTTTCTTTTTTAAAAAAATTCCTGCTGGCTTGCTTATCTCATCCTTGTCCATGGTATTCATTTTTTAACTCCATGGAACACAAACCAATCCAACTCTTGCCAAATGCTTTGACATATGACCTTCAGTGAATTACTTGTTTTCTTTATGCCTCAGAAGACCATGTTTAACATGGCAGCAAAAGTGGTACATTCTTCAGAGGCATTTTGTGAAGATTAAACCAGGCAAGTGCTCAAAACTATTTCTGGAATTGTTAAGCACTATAACTGTGGTCCATTTATGCATGCCCAAGAGTGCCCAAATCAGTGCTAGAGTTCAGAGAGAAAATGTAAACAGAATAGATGTAGAAATGGCCTCTGCACTCCCAGAGCGCCCAGCATAGTAGGGAGTACAGGTAGTGTCATAGTCAGCTTTTTTGCCACTGTGACCAAAAGAGCAGAAAATCATAATTTTAGAGGACAAAAAGTTTATTTGGAGCTCACAATTTCAGAGGTCTCAGTTCAGAGATGGACTTTGTTTCTCTGGGCCAGAGGTGAGGCGAGCATCATGGCGGAAGGGTGTGGTGGAGGAAGGCAGCTCAGGACCTGGCAATAAGGAAACAGACTCTGCTCAGCAGAGACAAAATGCATACCCCAAAGGCATGCCCCCAGTGACATACCTCCTCCAGCCACACCCTACTTGCCCACAGTTACCACCCAACTAGTCCATATCAGTGGATTAAGACACTGATTAGGTTACACCTCTCATAACCTGATCATTTTGTTTCTGAGCGTTCTTGGATTTTCTCACACATGAACTATATCCAAGCCATAACAGGTAATAACAGTACCACAGGGCAGGTAGCACAGGGCAGGTGTATAAAAAGGGGAGCTGTTGTAAAGAATATGCATGCCTTGAATATTTGATTTTTTCATTAAAGAAACTACACAAATGTTCTAAGTGTTAGGGTTCATTCTATATTTCTTCTTCCATGAACTAATTAATCATGACCACCTCATATTTTTACAGTGATAAATAAGGGTCAAAAGATTTTATATAATTAGTCATGTCAATGCAATAAACTCTCCAGACCACGGTCAGGGAGTTTAAGTGTTTATTAAACAGTATATGCCTATGTTTTTTGATGTATAAAAGTAATACTCCTTCTGCTTCTCTGTCTCAGCCACTCTTGACCCAGATCTTCCTTGAACAATGTAGGCATCCCCATTCCTCACAGCCATTGATTTGCTCTTCTCTCTGCCTGGAAAGCTCTTCCCCCAGTATCTACATGGTTTGCTTCCTCTTCTCTTCTAGATCTCTACACAAATGTTACCTTCCAAGGAAGGTCTCTTCTATTACTCCATTTAAAATTGCAAGCCACATCTCCCAGGATCCCCTATTCTCTTTTCCTATTTTATTTTTTACATTGTACATTTCACCTCTATACTATAAAACTTACTAATTTTGTTTATAGTCAACTGACCTATAAAGTCAGTTTTGGCTATTTTATTCTTTGCTGAATCCCCAACAGTGTCAAGCACTTTGTAAACAATAAATATGTATCATATTTATAAAAATCATACTGTAACATACATATCATTCTGGAACTTTCTCATTGAATACTTCTCAATGAATGATTCACCATAGATATCTTTTCATGTTACCACATATAGATCTTCCTCATTCTTTTGATTAGCTATAATTGTAAAGAAAGTCTATACTTACATTTTTTTTGTTTTTCATTAATAGACATTTTAACCATTTTTTGATCTGATAATATCACAATGTAATAACATATCTATTTTGATGAAATTGTAGTTTTCCTATAAAATTTACTTGAGTATTGAGCTTCTATCCATTATATTTATTGCAAATATATTTAGTTGCTTTATCATTTCAGTGTATGATAAAAACTTCAAATTGAACATGAAAATAAATCTCCCCTTCCATCCCTAAGTTTCCATTTCTTCTCAAATATTATCTCAGACGTATACAGTGCATCTGCAAGCATATAACTTGTAAGCATGTAATTGAAGAAAAACTTTCACAAAATATACTTCTCCTGACTACATTGAATGTGCTTTTATTTCTTCCATTTCATTCTTTTAATTTATTATCCTTGAAAAATATTTGCAGGGACCCTCTAAATTGTTTCCAATATCACTAGTTCATTGAGAGCCACAGTTCAAAAAGCTCGGCCCTGTTCCTCCCCTCCCCTCTGGTAACCCGGTCTTTAGAAGTGGGTACTTACTGAGTTTTCCTGTCTGGCAAGCCAGTAGATTATTTGAACTCGAGACCTGCCTTAAACCTCACCCAAATTAAGTAACATCTGTCTCTTATCCATCTCTTCCTAAGAGTTGAAACCCAGTTTTCACACTTGCCAAGAATGAACAGATGGTCAAAAACTAAACCACTGTTACAGATGGAGGCCACCTGACTTCACCTTGACTTCCTGCTATGCCTGGCCCACTGGTATTAGCCCCATACACATTCCTTGGGACTAGCTAAACAGGGACATCCTTTTAGGAAGACTGGATCATTACCGTGTATCACCTGAAGGGAGGTCCGTCTGTTAGCTGAGAACTATCTCCAGGTAAATATGTGCTCCTATCTCTTCAATGCCTGGAAGAGATAGGAACACATATTTCAAAGTTTGTTCATTCAAATCCTCACCTAGACTAATTTTAAAGATGCAGGGGGAAATGGGAAAAGGTCACTAGAATCCAGATAGAACTGAGATTCTGTGTAAATGGTCCAGCATTCAGGTAAGAACTCTAGGCAAGCAGGAGGAGGTCAGGTGCAGATGGACAAACAGGGCATATTGGGATATGCAGTAGCATGGTGCACACCTGGGTTACCATAGCGCACCTGAGACTCACAACAAATGTTAAGGCTGTACCTTGGCTCCACTAGCTGGTAGGTCTAAGATTCCTGACTTGGTTAAGATCAATACAGGAGCAGAGTGACCCTAAACATGGAGATTAGGAACTTTCATGCTTACAGCTAAGAGTGTTGGAGCAGACAGAGGATTCATAGAAACAACCAAAAGGAAACTTTTTTTTTTTTTTTTTTTTGGTACAGGGGATTAAACTCAGAGGCACTCAACCACTGAGCCACACCCCAGCCCTATTTGTATTTTATTTAGAGACAGGGTCTCACTGAGTTGCTTAGCACCTGACTTTTGCTGAGGCTGGTTTGAACTCTTGATCCTCCTGCCTCAGCCTCCCAAGCTGCATGCTTTGCTGCACCCAGCTTGAAACATTCTTGATTTCTACTTTAAATTCAGCTGAAAGCATAACTCCTCTCCCTGACATTTGACTCAGAACCTGTGAGATAATATAAGGTCAAAATTTAAATGCAAATCAGTATGACCAAGATTTGAAGAGCAAATCAGGTCAGAGAAGCAAATTTTCATCAATTAAGAAAAGAAAGAAAACACATTAAAAAACAACATGTTCTATTCTTAAGAATAATTTTCTGAAATTAATTTTCAGAAGTTAATTGATTCATTAACTCATTCTTTTGTTCGCTCATTCATTTAGTGTGACACCCTTACTAAAAAGATGCTTTCTTTCCTTCACTTCTGAGTTTAGAAGTGCACATTCATACTTGTTTTCTTTCTTTGAATGTCACAGGCATTTGGACATATTCAAGGTACTTGTACAACTTAAATATGCAGATTTCTTAAGCAACATCATTTGGCTTTAGTGTCAATGGGCCCCTGATGACCAATGATGGTGCTCAAGAAGTCACTTCTACACAATAAGTAAGTTCCTTAATTGTGTTCTTCTCTGTTGGGTAGGTGACTTCTACAGCAGCCAAATACAGATAGAAATAACGACAGGTTCCTAAAAAAAAAAAAAAAAAGTAGATTGTAAAGGTGAAATACTCAATAATTAAACCCAGAGGTTGGGAGAGGTGACTTTGTCCTTCTAGATTTAAAAGATATCTTAGCCCTTACTCCAACCCACCCTGCATCCTGAGGAGACAGCACAGTCCTCTGCCATTCTAGGGGCAGACAACTCATATTTTCCTTGTCACTTGGCTCCAGTTCTGGTTTCTGATATTTCATTTGCATCTCACTTTAAACAGCTTGCTCTTCCTTATGCTTCCAATATGGAGCTTAACTCTTTTTTTCTTTTGGTGATATCATCCTTCCTTCCCAAACTCCCAAACCTCCAGTGAGACATTTGAGTATGCAGTAGAGTCCACTAAAGACTTGGGGTGAAGTATACACATTAGATATTTTTTATCTGCATACTTTCTTCCTCTCCCTTTAGCTTCCCAACCCAAATTCAAGGACCCAAAATCTGGGGGATAGGGAAGACATAGGTAGATGCTTGTCTTTATGTAGTTTGATTAATTGAAGCCCCCTCATAAAACAAAAGGACCCTTAGCTTTGGGTTTCTGCAATTAGTAGTATTCAGTAACTGATAGACTATTTTTTCCAGGGCTGCCGTGGGGGCGGGGGTACCAGGGATTGAATTCAGGGGCACTTGACCACTGAGCCACATCCCCAGCCCTATTTTGTATTTTGTTTAGAGACAGGGTTTCATTGAGTTGCTTAGCACCCCGCTTTTGCTGAGGCTGGCTTTGAACTCTTGATCCTCCTGCCTCAGCCTCCAGATCTGCAGGGATTACAGGTATAATGCAAATGTGCCCAGCCTGATAGACATTTTGATTTATCAGTTTTTTAATTTCCCTTGTACCATTTGAAGCTATTCATGTCACCCCCTTAAAAGGTAAAAGAGTTTCATTGGGTTTAAAATATACTTTAAAAAATCATTATTATAACATATATTTATTAATATGGATAAGCCCTGTTTAGCTATCAGTGGATTGCATATGGCAAAATTATCACACTGTTTAAGAATATGTTTTAATGTTGAAAACTACAAAGAGAAAAGCAAAAATTGTTCCACAATCTTCTCAGATTGCCTCCATTGATATAATATGCAGATTTTGATGATTTTTCTGGGACTTCCCTTTACTGGGTTTGTCAGAATTATAGAATACCCACAGGGAGAAGGAGAAATAGCACTTTGACCCAATTCTTGGCACCAGGCTCAGGGACCACACATCCTGACCTGTGTTCAATAGTGGAGTGAGAAATATCAAGACACAAATCAGGAGCTGGCTTCGGTAAGTCAATAGAACAATTAAAAGTAGGAAAGTTCATGAGGAAAGGGTAGAATTAAAGGTGGCCCAATGACAGACTTCAAGACAGCCATAGAAAATGTCAGGTCCATGAAAAGGCAAGTATGGGAATCAAGATCCCAGGTAAAGTTTCAGATCTAAGCAGTTAGGGTTGTAAAGAGAACAAGAGTAGATGCGTCATAGATTCAAATGACATGTCCAAAAGCATTTTCCATGGATGTTTTCTGGAGATACTCAGGCCCCTCCCATGGATGGTGCTCTGCTGGTTCACAAAGCCTGCAGTTTTGCAGGCATCTGCTGGTGTCACATTCAGTTAGGAAGTGGTCACTATGTTTAGTGGAATGTAAGACCTCACAGCTCTATGAAATGATATTGGTAGACTCAAAATAGGGTTGGGCAAGACAGGATCATTAAGGATGTCAATCTGTACTCTGAGGTCTACAAAGCCTAAGTAAGGTTGGGGGTCAGGATGCCAAGAATAGCAGTTGTATTATAGACAATGTGAATTGGGCTTTCTGATACTTGGATTGAAAACCATCCTAACTAACTGTGTGTGTGTGTGTGTGTGTGTGTGTACGTGCACGTATTGTATTTTAATGAATGCAGATTGATAAAACAAATTCTGAAAGACTATGCAAACGAAATTCTATATAAACAAAAATGTTGAAGATTGTTATCTGATTAAGGTATTATGAGTATTTTTTTCCTTTTGCCTTGACTGTATTTTTAATTTTCTTTTTTTTTTTTTAAACAATGAACTTCTATCAGCTAATATTCTTGCAAGCCACAGAGGTGATCAAGCCTTAAATGGAAGAGGAATTTGTTGAAAGGATATTGGGAACTCACACAACTACCTGGCAGTGTGCAAAACCAGGTTTGAAAAGAAGGCAGACTTCAAGACAGCCACACAAGGGAGCCCCCAAAGCATACCCAGACCAAACCTGGTGAGGATTCTGCTCTTTTTTCTTTTTTCTCTGGGGATTGAACCCAGGGGTGCTTTGCCACTGAGCCACACTTCCAGCCCTTTTTATTTTGGGACAGGGCCTCACTAAGTTATGTAGGATCTTACTAAGTTGCTGAGGCTGGCTTTGAACTTGTGATCCTCCTGTTTCAGCCTCCTGAGTTGCTGGGATTACAGATATATGCCACCATGTCCAGCAGGATGCTGTCCTAGCTGCCACTAACCCCTGGCCACCACAGCTCATATTGCCACCCAGCCTTAAATTCTGGATACCACAGATGCTGACCTGAAAACTTGGTATTGCTACCTCTTCTGCCTTTACCTGTCCCCAAAGTGGTAACTTGCTTCTTGGTGACAATAGCCCCTGCTTCAACATTCAAGGAATGTTTAACTTGAGCTTAGGATACTTTTCCAAATCCAAGGACTAAGGAGCCAGGAAAGTGAAAAATCTGAACATTAATCATTAGTAGAATGGAAAATAAAAGAACAAATAAAATTAAGAAATTCCCTTTACTTTTGTAATATTTTTGAAAATGTAATAAAGCAAGACGAAATGAAACTCAACCCACATCAGACCATATCAAAACAAACAGAACCGAAAGTCTAATAGCAATATAAGCACTTCAAGAAAGATCACTAATTTTTTCTAAAATAGGAAAAGTAAATGCATATATATAAGATGCATCTGGGAAAAAAAGGATTTTTATTAAGTCACTGAATTTATATACCTTTCATTTTTGAAACACATTTATCTCACATTTCCCGATTTTCTAAACAAAGTCTAAAAATACACAATTCCTACCATCTTTTCAGTCTCTCTAGTACATTTTGTCACCAGAAGCTATTTCTTTTAATGTACCAACAGATATAAAATATAAATTAAATATAAATAAATTAGTGTTAGATGTTTTAAGCAGCTCAGCTTCCTCAAAGCACAGTTAACTGAGTAATAAATAATGCATCTCCACTCAGTTATGTATATTTTTGCCATAAAATAGAAATTTTTAAGTGGTCAGGAATAACATGCTCAATGACACATTTACTTGCATTAATAAAAATATATATATTTAAACAGAAAATTTAGACTGTGATTCAAAAATATCCAAAGACCTAGATACAACTAAGTATATTTACTTTTACTGTCTTTGAATTTTCTTTCCTGTAATTTTAGAATATAAATTCCAAAATTTTTTTCTTTAAAATGCCAGTTTTATGAGGTCAGTTTCAGTAGTTACCAGGGTGATGTAGATGTTGGCAAAGGAGTTCCAGCTCGGGTATAGACTTGCAGGAGGTTAACACTAAAGCTTCAGGACACAAAGAGGAATAGAAAGGAGGGGTCAATTTGTAACTGAAAAAACCTTTGGGAAGACACAGGAGACCACCCCCATCCCCACCCCTGCTTAGGGGCTCCCAGAAATAGTTGGGAAGGATTTTAGAGTGGTCAGATTTCCCAGAATTGAAGGTGACAACAGTCAAAGAAATGCCACTTTTCCCATTACTGTGACCCTATTCTATTTCAGACAGGTGTGGCCTAGAACAACACGGGTTATATTCAGATGTGTTTATTTGTCATTTTAAGGCACTCAGGAATGCCAGAGAGTTAAAAATAGTTGTAGGTAGGTGAAATGGTTCTGGGTAGTTTTTGTGGTACAATTTAATAATAAATAAGTAGTTATTCTTGGACTGTTTTCACAAAAGTAACAAATATTAGACATATAAAAATATAAAATTGTTGCCAAAAAATCTATATTTTACACATTATGCATGTATATACATATAGCCACATATGCTGTAAAGGCACACGTCATTTACTTTTATTTGGGAACCTCTGATTGGATACTTTAAGGGTCAGTGATGTCCTCTACACAGCGACCATTGGCATCCTTTGCATTCAGTAGGAAAAGCCAAAGTATTCTGAGACAGAGGAAGAAAGGTTCTATTAGAATCCAACTAGGGAGAAGAAGATGAGACATTACTTCCTGCACATCAAGAAAAGATGAAAGAAGAAAGCAAATGATACAATCTCAAAAGACATGGGGTCCTTGGGGTAATATTGAATTGTGGACAGAATGTGTCTTCTGTTCTAATCCCATCCCACTTTTATCGCCTTGAACCTCAATTTCTTCCTTTCTCTTTCATCTCTTTAGAAAATTCATGGGCTGGGGTTGTGGCTCCAGAGGTAGAGCGCTCACTTATCATGAGTGAGGCACTGGGTTCGATCCTCAGCACCACATAAAGTAAAATAAAGATATTATGTCCACCTATAACTAAAAAAATAATATTAGAAAAAGAAAATTCATGAAAGTAGGTTTTGTTTCTTTGCCTTACTCAGTTCTGTTTCTTAGGGCTTTCTTAGCATAAGAGTTCACCCTCTGCCTCTGTGTTTTTTTTTTCCTTCTTTTAAAAAAATATCATTTTAGTTATTAGTGGACCTTTATTTTACTTATTTATATGTGGTGCTGAGACTTGAACCCAGTGCCTCACACATGCTAGGCAAGGGGTTTACCACTGAGCCACAACCCCAGCCCTGCCTCTGTGTTCTTTTTATGGTGGAGAGGGTGGGTTACCAGGGATTGAACTCAGGGGCACTCAGCTGCTGAGCCACATTCCCAGCCCCCTTCTCTCTCTCTCTCTTTTTTTTCTTTGTTTGTATTTTATTTACAGACAGGGTCTCACTGAGTTGCTTTGAGCCTCGCTCTTACTGAAGCTGGCTTTGAACTCATGATCTTCCTGTCTCAGCCTCCAGAGCTGCTGGGATTAGAGGTGTGCGCTACCATGCCTGGCCCTGCCTCTGTGTTCTTGAGCGTAAGATATGGTCTCATTCTGAAGCACAGACTGGGATATCCTGGACCCCACACAATGTTCTCTGAGGCTTCATGAGATCCCTCCATGTGAAGCTGGCCATGAACACACTGCAGCCTAACTCCTAGGCTGCTGCCTACTCTCTTGTGCCATGGATGTTTATCTGCCAGGGATGAGCTTTGTTATAGATCCTGGCCAATTTCTGTATAATTTCAGTGATGGCCTGACTCCTTTTACAGGTGAATTCTATTCCTATCATCCCCAAAAATATGCTCTGCCATGATCCATAACTCCTCTGATCTTTAGAAGGCTTGGGAAAGATATCATCCCTCATTTAAGTAGTATAGCTAGAGGTGCCCCTCAGCTGTCCTTGCTGCTCTACTGCTCTGTGGAGGATTTCTAGGGTTTACTATGCTTTAACCTCAGAGGTCTCTACAGACTTTACGAAAAACATTCAACCAAGGCCATGTTGTAGGTCTTCCATCTCACAGGTCACATGACATCCCCACCCCCACTCCAAGTGGCTTACTAATTCTTGAAATTATCTGATGAATTTACTAAGGAAACCCCACACTGGCTGCAGAAGTTCTTCAGAGATTATGAGAAGGCCTCAATTTTGCTATATCTAGTCTATACCGTACCACATCTGACCACAGGTATTCATGGTCTAGTAAATATAGAGGAAACTTCAGATACCCTGACAGAAGCCTGAGTCTGAGGTCCAGGTTTCCACTAGTTGGGGCTTACTGGTCAACTCCCTATGTCTTGAAGAAGAGAGGACTGCCAGATAATAGGCTTTCTGCTAAACACCTAAACATGAGGAATTTGACTAATTTCAGTGGGATCAGATGGAGCAACCCAGAGTTTACAGAGACAAACACACCCACTGTGAAATACTATAGCCTAAAGGTGTCCCCAAGATCTGTCCTCTTGCCCTTTAATGTGCATGTGAGTCATATGGGGATTTTGTAAAAATGTAGATTCTGATTCAGCAAATCTGGGTGGGGCTTGAGAGTCTGAATTTTGAACAAGTTTCCAGGTGATCCTAATACGGGCCCTAGAACCATACTTTGAGTGGCAAGACTCTGAAGGAAGAAGAGCAGATAGAAAACATCCCAGAGTTCAGATTCCGTTCTATGGACAAAATTTTATTGAAGCTGGATAGGAAGGCACCTTTAGAACAAATGGAAATGGACTTTATCCATTTGGCCCTTGTCACATTCTCTTAAGGAGACATTTGTGTGTGTGTGTGTGTGTGTGTGTGTGTGTGTAAGTAAGCAGAGAAAAGGGAACTTATCAGTGCTTAAGAGGAATCTAGACATATGTTGGTATTTCCACCCCCCCTGCACACATAACCCCTCAATACTCCCCTAATAACACCCTACCCCTCACCTTCCTGCCTTCATCTAGTGATGCTGCAATGATGGATCATTTAAGCCCTAGCACAGGGCAGAAGAGAGATGTGAAATTGCCCAGGAACTCCACAAGGGTTAGTCTTGACAGCTGGGGTTTTCAGATAAGGTAAGAGCATCTTTCTGTTCAATCTCTACCTGCTGTCCAGGTAGTAGTTAGCAGCTTACTGGGCTTAGTATTGTGGGAGTTGGAAGTAAATAAATAAAACCTATCCCAACTCTCAAGAGCTTACCAGCTGGTGAAGACGAGGCGAGTGGGCAAATAACAATGGGAACAATGCATTGATTCTTCAACAATCTTATGACAAATACCTGTATTGGGCATACCTGGCATAGGGGCAGGGCATCAACTTTGGGTAAAGACTTAGAAAAGGCCTCGCAGAAGGATGACCTAGGAGCTTGAACTTTTCCAGGTGGAGAAGGAGGAATGGGAGGATGTTCTAATCAGAGTACCCAGACAGGCTTCCTTCAGGGAAAGGCTAGGAAGAGAGAGCAGCCTCAAAAAAGAGGAGAAATCCCAATGCCAAGATTTGCAAAGGGCCTGAAAGTGGAGCCCTTTCAGATGGAGCACTACTGAGGTAGAAAGTTTTTCTCTTTTCACTTTTAATGTTTCTCTGTGTGATTTTTTTGGGTGGTGGTGGGGGCACCTCAGGGCCTTGTGCATGCATATACTCTACCACTGAGCTACACCCTCAGCCCCTCTCTGAGTGATCTAATAATTATGTCTAGTAAATTAAAGATAGATAACAAGAGTTGATTGCTGTCATGAAAATGGTGATTATGAGCTTCTCAAAGACCTTGGTGCCAGAAAGAGACCAAAGTCAGATCACATGCTTCAGGGACAGGCCAATATCTTGGAACCAGTTACAGTAGTGGAAAGTGGCATCGTTACCATCTAATGGCCCAAAGCCAGGGTGTGAACCCCATTCTTGGCATATATAGTCTCTTCAGGTGTGGAATTGCCATGGATTCTACAGGTCACTTAGCATAATCTCCTCAGTCCTCTTCCAGTTCTTAGCCCCTTGGATTGGTTACTGGAGAGCATTGATCCAACTCTTGAAAAGGCCAAATGGACAACAGTACACAAGAAATTAATTTACACTAAAGTATAAAGAAGTACTCAACAAATGTCAATGACTAATGTTGCCTCTGTGTCTAATTTCATAGGGGAGAGGAACTGATGGAGGAACTACAGAGAGCAGGAAGAGGAGGGGTGGGGTGGGGGAGTGGGCTGTCCCTAAGAGAAGAAACAAATACAGGAAGAGGCAGCTGGCTTAGCAGTGCCTTTGATTTTACTTGTTTACCTTCTCCTGGGAAAGGGGCAAATAGAAGTTGCTAGTGACATTATTTTTAGAACCATTTTCAAATAGCATGGCTAGCAAAAGCTGTGGGTGCTGTTTTGCTCAGGAGAGGGTTTATCATGGCTAATTTTGTTATAGAGTGGCTTTGTTCCTAGATGCAATCAGCATGTTACGTTAGAAATTCTGAAGAAAGAAGTTCTCATATCAGTGGCCCCTGGATAATGTCTGGGGACTCTTTTGGCACCATAAGGGTCCCTGGCATGGCCTTCTGCCATTGCTCAGTTGCGGGTAGTTGGTCAGAGCTCTCTTTCCTGTTTTTTTTCCACTGGGTTCCAGTTCTCTGGGTTCCCTTATTAACTACCAAATTCTTACATTGCTCAGAGAGAGCACAGTCCTTACAGATTGTGAAGAAGGTATCTCTGGATAAGGAAACTGATGTATAGACAGGCAGAGCCATTACGGAGCAGTGAGGGTCAGCATCCGAAGGAGGCCAGGACTGATGGGACAGGGAGATGGAAGGGGCAGGGACTAGGGGTTTCTTAGGAGCTGTATGCCACATTAGGCAAGTGAGCTAATTTCTCAGGGCTCAGTTTTCTATCCTATAAGATGGAAATAAAAACAATTAGTATACGTGGGAAGGTCTAAAGAAGATAAAGACCCGCAAAGAATTTAAAGGAGACGAAGACTGGTGCACAGAGTCTGGCACTGAGTGTTTGCTGCCATTTCTTTCCAGTGCCTGCCTCTGGATCTTCCTATGAGTACCCTGCTTCCTCCACCATGCCACTGTCCTCCTGTGGGAGGCATCTCAGTCTCCAGTGTCATTCAGAGATGCCTCTCTTCTAGAAGGAGGGGTTCTCACTTGGGGCAAAAAAAAAAACAAAAAAACACAATAAATATACGTTACAGTTAAGCATCTGAGTTGCCAGACAGCTAGTAAATGTTTGTGTGTGCTGGTGGTGGGTCGCTCCTTTCTGAGAGGATCCCCTCTTGTGATCACTTCTTTCTGCCCAGCACAGGGGCTATAAAGGAACCCTTTATCAAAAGTACTTGGTGGCTGCAGCTAGTGTTGCTTTGACTGAGTCTGAGGGAGGACAGATATTTTCCTGGGCCACAAATTCTTCAAACCCCCCACCCCAAAAGGCTCTTTTCACCATCTGAGTGTTAAAATCCCAAAGGTCAAGGTTAAACAGATAGGGAAAGGGTCTAGGGGAGCTGCTTTTAGCCTACACTGGGATTTCTAATATTTGGATAATACCCAATCCTCTTTTTTACTGTGATAAAATGTTGGTGTTGTAATATTTAGCATTTTAACCATTAAAGTTCAGTGTCAATAAGAAGAGTCACGCTACTGTGCAACTACCACCACTATTTATCTCCAGAAACTTCACGATCCCACATTGAAATTCCACTCCCACTAAACACTAACCATCCCTTCAGTTCCCCCCCATGCCCCTGGTAACCATTACTCTGTCTCTATGAATTCTAGGTATCTCATATAAGTGGAATCATGCAATAGCTGTCCTTTTATTTTATGGATTCTTTGATGTGAAAAATATTTATTATAGACTTGCTTTACTGAATATTCTGATGTTGTGTGTGCGTGCGCGCGCACAAGCACACACAGAAGTCCTAAACTTAAAGCTTATACAATTATAAAAACAAATTATCAAATGAAACCATAATCATCCACAAAATCATGTACAATTTAATGTGAGAGCTGATGCTTTGCTGAAGCAACAGTTCAAAGTCGTTTAATAATAGAAATAGTTTTAGATCTGCTTCTATATTTAATTTGTGTTTGCATTTTTGGCTTTAATTATTTTAATGCAGAGAAGAACGGTTTGCATATGTATATTACGGGAAGTGTTACTAGTAACATCAAAGCTTTGTTTGACAGTGCAGGATAATCAGACTACTCACTTAACTATAATGCTGCCAGCAAGCAATTCTTGGAGGCCAAGTTTAATGAGGTGTTACTAGATAATAGCATAAAATTATCTTTTCTTGGAGATAAAACTAGCACTGTGGTTTTATTGAAATCTGAATTAAAGGAACGTCTAATCTAAATCTTGTTAGAATTGGGAACAGCAAAATCCTTTCTTGTGATTATCTACAACACTTGCTGCTAATGATTTGCAGCAAGTTGGTACACACAGAGATAAGTGCCAAGCAATAGAATTGGAATACAAAATTAACAGCTATGGGCAAGCTCTCTTGAGTTCAGCATACTTAAATAATGATAAAAAATACTTTTGATTATTTTTTGCTATGAAACAAACTGTCCCAAAATGTAGTGGCTTCGAACTACAGTATTTGGCTTAAAAATCTAAGGTTTGGGCGGGGCTTGATGGAGACCATGTGTCTCTGCTCCACTAGATTTTATCTGAGGTGGCTTAGACTGAGGACTAGAATCATCTAGTGTAGAAGTTGGGATTTTTTTTTTCTGCAAAGCACCAAATAATAAATTATCTCGACTTTTATCTGGCTCTATGGTCTCTGTTATGATTCAGTGCTGCCATTGTAGTACAAAAGCAGTCATAGAAAAATGGACATGATTTGTGTTCCAATACAACTTTATTTATAAAAAGAGGCAATTGACTAGATTTGGACACAAGTCAAAATCTGCCAAGCCCCAGTATGGAAGTTTGCTCACTGACACATCTGGCAGTTGATGCCAGCTATTGGTTGGGGTCTTGTCTGGGTCTTTTGATCAGAACACCTTTCCTTGTGGCCTTCATGGTGCCTGAGCTGCTTCACAACACAGAGTTGTTCTCCAAGAACAAGTGTTCACAATGAGCCAGGCAGAAGCTTTTTTATAACTTCACCTGAAAAGTCATGTGACATCACTCCTACCACATTATTTGTTGAGGCCATCACACAGACATCCAGGTTGAAGGGAAGGAAATATATGTAAGATTAAGGTTTTCTTCTCTGTCAAAGTTAAATCTGTAGTCTGAGTTTCCTAATATGTAACAAAATGTGTTTGCTGTCATCTAAAACCTAAATTTCACAGCGTCTAGTTAGGTGGGGATATTTCTCAGTTACAAAACCGTATGGTTAAAAAGTAGTCATTTTGAGCCTCCCAGCATATCTCCCTTTGTCCTTAGTCTTCCAATCCTAATGCCTATGGTGTACTAGGTGATCCAATGGTAACTACAGCTCTTCCCCTTGCGCTCCTATCAGAGCAAGTCAATGCTGCATTAGGGATAAAACCTGGGCAGACTTCCCATCCACTGTGCATGCTTGCTAGATTTGTTTTGTAAGCATACCCTTCCTCAGAAGTAGTTTGTATTGCCAAGTAACTTTTGAGCATGTAATTGATTTCTTGCAACACCAGATATTTCTAACATGTAGATACCTCTCCTCCT
>NW_025999968.1:89195-138118 GCF_001458135.2 Marmota marmota marmota | reverse complement strand
CCTCCTCCTCCTCCTCCTCCTCCTCCTCCTCCTCCTCCTCCTTCTTCTTCTTTTTAATGGACAGAATGCCTTTATTTCTTTATTTTTATTTGGTGCACACAACCAAACCCAGTGTGCCTCACACATGCTAGGCAAGCACTCTGCCACTGAGCTACAGCCCCAATTCTAGATGCCACTTCTTGATGGGATAGTGACAAGATTCCCTCAAATACACTACTAAAAGTCCTGAATTGTTTTTAACTGTTTTCCAGATTCTTGGAAGTTCTTCAGTCACCTCTTCACAGCTGCTAGAAAAGTGAGGAAAAGATCCTCTTCTTCACTGTTGTCTGCATCTCTGGTTGATGTGCGTCAGATTCAAGGGTCATCTTCCAAAAGTCACCCTTAAGGTTTTGTTTGGTGCCCAGTTTGGAGCACTATACACCTAATGCAGGTGCAGTTGGTACAAAAGAAGAATAGGAACCTTTTCCTGCTTAACCATGCGACTGACTCCTCATTCTTAGTTCTTAAAGAAATAATTCTCAAGAGTGCTGCCCACTCTGACAAAGCCTTTGCTGACATCTTCTTTCAACAGGTGTAGTTTTTTAGAAGACGACATGGGAAGCAAGTCTACAGATGTCTCCATTCACATAACAATGATAGCTACGTTGAGATAACATATCTACAGTCTCTTGGGGACAATGCCAGCACACAGACTTCAATATGTGATTGAATGTCAGGCTGGAAGGTGGTGGTGGTCTACACCTCTCACATTCAAGGGTGACTTCTCTCTGGGTTGTTGGGTGTTGGGCTTCCCACATTTGATCCAGGGACTTCCATGCAGGCAAAGAGTCAAGTAGGCACTGGACTTTGGGTTCCTTTGTTGAGTAGTGAGAAGGTAAGTATTGGTGTATCTCAAAGATGGGGAGACATGGTAGAAAGCTTTCATGTTTCTGTTGCACTTGGCAACCAGAGGCTGAGCCATGGGCCCTCCTTCTCTCCTGTGCATCTTGGATAGGGGTCTCTATATCTAAAGATACTCTCCCTCTTTCTGGCTTTTCTTTCCCCTCCTGAGAGCCAAATCCTCTCTATATGACTCATGTAGTCAGTGTAGAGATAATTCTTATGTCAGAAGCAGCAGCCATTCATTTTCGAGGAGAGCAATGACTATTCAGAAAACAGGTCTCCTCTCATCATGCAAATACCCCTAATTAAGAAATCCAGAGTCAGATTCTGTGTCATGGAAACATAATTTCCTTTGACTCAGAGAGTTTCAGGAATTGCTGCAGGCTATGAACCTTTCTTAGTTTCCTGGGTTAAACAGCATAATTCTTTGCCCTGAATTTTCTTGGACAGAAGTGAATTCAATCTAATATTGATGAAGTATCTTCCAGGTGCCAAGCTGGCCCGAGTGACTCAAGAAATAGGAGGGAACAATCACTGAGTTCCTGCCTTCAAGGAGCTTGTAAAGGAGTCAAAGGAGTCAAAATCTTTAAAAGGTAAACTCTGCTGTGTGGATCCTGATAAAAAGGTGGAAACTGGATTTGGACACTGTTATTGGTTGAGTTGTGTCCCTCCAAAATTTATATGTGTAAGCTGCCTAGTACCTCAGAATGTGACTTTATTTGGAAAGAGAGTCTTTTTAAAATCTTTTTTTCCCACATTTAAAAAAATATATATATTTTTTAGTTGTAGATGGACACAATACCTTTATTTTATTTATTTTTATGTGGTGCTAAGGCTTGAACCCAGTGCCTCACAGGTACTAGGCAAGCGCTGTACCACTGAGTTAGAACCCCAGCTCTCCCATATTTTTTTATTGGTGCAATATAGTTGTACGTAATGATGGGACTTGTTACATATTCATACATGCACACAATATAACAATATAATTTGGCCCATATCACTCCCCAGAGATTGCCCCTCCTTTCCAGCCTCCCATCCCCGATTCCTTTGATTTTCATGAGATTCGCTCCCACCTTTCTTTTCCTTTTTCTTCTCTAGCTTCCTCTTATGAGAGAAAAATATGCCTCTGACCTTTTGAGTTTTATTATTTTGCTGAACATGATGGTCTCTAGTTCCTTCCATTTTCTTGCAAGTGACATAATTTTATTTTTTATTTTTCTTTATGGCTGAGAATATATATATATATATGTCACATTTTCTTTGTTCAGTCATCCATTGATAGACATCTAGGCTGATCCATAGTTTGGCTATTGTGAATTGTGCTTCTATAAAAATGATTATGTCTGTATCACTGTAATATGAAGACTTTAATTCTTCAGGATGAATATCAGGGAGTGATATACCTGGGCCATATGGTGGTTCCATACCTAGTCTTTTGAGAAAACTCTGTATAATTTATAATTCCACCAAGAGTGTAAAAGTGTTCCATTTTCTGTACATCCTCTCTAGCATTTATTATTATTTGTATTCTTGATGACTGGCATTCAGACTGGTGTGAGATGAAATCTCATTGTAGTTTTGATTTGCATTTCTTTAGTTCCTAATGATATTGAACCTTTTTCATACATGTGTTGGCCATTTGTATTTCTTCTTTTGAGAAGTATCTGCTTAATTAATTTGCCCATTTATTAATTATATGGTTTTTTTGGTGTAAAGTCTTTGAGTTCTTTATATATTCTCATGTTAATCCTCTGTTAGAAAGTAGCTAGCAGAGATTTTCTCCCATTCTATAGATCCTCTCTTCACATTCTTAATTGTTTCCTTTTGATGTGCAGAAGCTTTTTAGTTTGATTCCATCCCATTTATTAGCTCTTGGCATTATTTCCTAAGTTTTAGGAATCATTGAGAAAGTCGTTACCTCTGCCCCATATGCTATATGACCCTATGCTTTCTTCGAAAAGGCTTGTGTAGTCTCTTATCTAACTCCTAGGTCTTTGGTCCATTTTGAGTTGATTTTTGTGCAGGGTGAGAGATAAAAGTCTAATTTCATTCTTCTACATACAGATAACCAGTATTTCCAGGACCATTTGTTAAAAAGGCTATCTTTGAGATACTTTATAGAAGCAGTTAAGTTAAAGGGGAGTCATTAGGATGGGCCATAATCCAATATGGCTAGTATCCTTATAAAAGGGGGGAATTAGACCTCACAACAGTGGCTTCTGACCCCAGGCCCGGGTCATTCTGGCCAAAGCATGGGGTGCTGCAGCTCTGGAGTGACCAGGGTGACTGCTGGAAAGAAGACATCTGGCTGCATTCCACTGGTATGGCTTCTTTTCCTGAGGGTAAAAGTCTTTGCTTATGACATCAGAAGAATGTGTGGATGAATCTGTATCCTATTTCCATTTTTTTACCCTATTTTGTGGAAGGAGCAGTAGCAATAACAGCAGGATTAACCAGGTCTTTCTCTTTCTTGGTACCTTCACCTCTCTGTAACTGCTCTTGGCTAGACACCATCCAGAGAGGTGTTCATTGTTGTTGTTTGAGGATGTTGGGGAAATTAGGTCCAAGATTAGGGAGTGCTGTGGTTTGAAATGTATCCCCTCTCAAATTCAGTTGTTTCCCATATGATGGAATTAAGAGATGGGGTCTTTAAGAGATAATTAGGCTATGAGGGCTCCTTCCTTGTGAAGGTAATTAGGACCCTTATAATAGAGGCTTCACACAGTGTTTGGCTCACTTGCCCTTCTGCCTTCTGCCATGTGAGGACACAGCTGTCCTCCTCTCCAGAGGAAGCAGCTCTCACCAAACTACTGAACCTGCCTGCACCTTTATCTTGGATCTGTCAGTCTGGAGAACTGTGAGAAGTACATTTCTATTCTTTATAAATCATCCAGCCAGTTAGCTTAATTTCTTCCAGCAGTACATGTGAGCCCCTGTCACAGTGCCTGGCACATAGTGAGCTCTCAGCAAATGTTTGCTTCCCTCTTTTCCAAAGAGACAGCAGAGATGCTCTGAAATGCTAAACTTCAGGTACTATCTGAGAGAAGATAGTGAGACAGGGGTGAAGGACAGGTAGTCAGTGTAGATTGTAAATAATCAGGTTGGAAAGATAAGGGCTGATTATCAAAGAAAAGGAAATGGGTTGCTAACATCTCCATCTCACCAGTTGCTAACACTTGGGAATCCACTTCTCAGCATAAGCAATTTCCCCAGGGCTGCTCCTTCCTGCCTAGAGGCACACAAGCTGAGGAAAACAGAGAAGGTGGGGGATTTGTAAAAAAGCAAGACACACCCTCTTCTGTGGGCACCCAGTTCTAGGCCCCCTTCTCTCTGGAGAAATCTCTCTGTCCCGCTCTTAAATAAAACTTGTTTTGTATGCTTGCCTTGGCATTTCTCAGGTCTTTCATCTTCATCACTGGGGAACTAGGACTCAATCTTGATTTCTAATACCCATATCAATAACACCAAATTCCTTTTAATCCGCTCACGATACTTGGTGCAAACAGAAAGGCGAGAGCAAAAAGAGAGTTGGCCCATCTTCAAAATGAAGCCAGAAATCTTGAGGTCTATTAGGAATCAGGTATTGTGTAAGATAGTGTGGAGATGCAGTGAGAAATTAAACGTGGTTTTTGTCATCCACACTATGATCATCTATTTGGAAGGACAAGCTATGAGCATGTGAAGAGTTAAAAATAAAGGGGATGTATCTATGGGGGAGGGACATATGCCTAATAAGTCAATCTGAGGATAGCTAGAACTGATCAGAGGAAAGGGAGGCCATTTCAGGCTGGTAGTTTGAATAAGGAGAGAGGGGCTCTGTGAGCAAGAGTGTAGAGCCTGAACTGGACCGGGGTATGTTCTGGAAACAAATAGCACACCCATTTGGCAGGAGCTAGGAGAGTTGTAGTTAAGTGGAACTTGATGGAGGGCAGAGCTCCATATGCAGGGTCCTCAAACCTCAAGCCAGTGAGGTTAGACCCTGCAGGAAGTGGGGAGCAAGGAAGGTTTTTTTCAGCAAAGTAGGTGTGTGAATTGAAAATGCATTCTGTGGCTTTACCCCAGTCTCAGCAGACCTGAGGTCTGCATTCCTTCTAGCTCTTTCTAGTTGTCGTGGGGTCTCCTGAGTCTCTTGTTTAACATTTCTTTTTGTGACAATGCTTGAGGAAAAAACCATTTTCAGCTTGGGTGACTGGCTATGGTATTTTTAAACAAGTAGCTTGTTTGTTTTCCGTGTAATGCGTATTCAGCATTGAACTTCCTGAAGTGGGTGGAAAGGACCAGGTAGCTTCAGAAAGCTGCTTTCCAACCTCCAGGATGCTGATTCAATGACTCAGCACAGAACGTTTTGCAATAGATCTCCAGAACCAGCCCAGCTGGCTTTTCCCAGGGAGAACTTGGTGTCCAAAGAGAACCTTAGCCTTAGCCCCTGCCCCACCAGGTAGAAGTTCATTCTCTGCTCTAAGAGCACACCTGCAGCACGTGTTCTGGAACCAGCACTGGGGAATCCAAAAAGAGCTTAGGAATCAAGTTAGAGTTCAGTGCAAACACTGGCTCAGCCTCTAACCAATTGTGTTTCTTTCCTCTTTACCCAACCTCTCCCAATTAAAGTTTCCTCATCTGTGAAACAAGAGACAATGACTCCTTTGTAATGTGGTTATGAGCCTTAAATGAGACAAGTGTTAAGTGGCACACAGCAGGTATTCTATATGTGGATCTTTTTCTATTGCAAAATGCACAATATTTCTACAAAGGAAGCTATTTGTGTCTCTTGGCTCTACCTTTAAAAAAAAATCAAATTTCCTCATTTTCCAACCACACTCCCTTTGGCCCTGCCCTGATATCTGAGTCCTACAGGTGGATGTGCTCCCCACAGAAAGTGTGCTTGACTGGGAAGAAGAGTTCAGGAGAAAATTCTGTTGCCTAAAAAGTGGGCTGAGCCAAATTGCCATCCTCACTTGGCTATATCTGTTCCCCCAGAAATAAGTTGAAGACAATGACAGGGAATTCAGGTGTAAAGCAAGAAAACATAAAGAAGATTTGGAATATAAATTTGTGTTTTCCCAAACAACCCAATCAACAAATGGGCCAAGGACCTGAACAGACACTTCTCAGAGGAGGACATACAGTCAATCAACAAGTACATGAAAAAATGCTCACCATCTCTAGCAGTCAGAGAAATGCAAATCAAAACCACCCTAAGATACCATCTCACTCCAGTAAGATTGGCAGCCATTAGGAAGTCAAACAACAACAAGTGCTGGCGAGGATGTGGGGAAAAGGGTACACTTGTACATTGCTGGTGGGACTGCAAATTGGTGCAGCCAATTTGGAAAGCAGTATGGAGATTTCTTGGAAAGCTGGGAATGGAGCCACCATTTGACCCAGCTATTCCCCTTCTCGGTCTATTCCCTAAAGACCTAAAAAGAGCATGCTACAGGGACACTGCTACATCGATGTTCATAGCAGCACAATTCACAATAGCAAGACTGTGGAACCAACCTAGATGCCCTTCAATAGACGAATGGATAAAAAAAATGTGGCATTTATACACAATGGAGTATTACTCTGCATTAAAAAATGACAAAATCATAGAATTTGCAGGGAAATGGATGGCATTAGAGCAGATTATGCTAAGTGAAGCTAGCCAATCCCTAAAAAACAAATGCCAAATGTCTTCTTTGATATAAGGAGAGTAACTAAGAACAGAGTAGGGACGAAGAGCAGGAGAAGAAGATTAACATTTAACAGGGATGAGAGGTGGGAGGGAAAGGGAGAGAGAAGGGAAATTGCATGGTAATAGGAGGAGACCCTCAGGGTTATACAAAAGTACATACAAGAGGAAGTGAAGGGAAAGGGAAAAATAATACAAGGGGGAGAAATGAATGACAGTAGAGGGGGTAGAGAGAGAAGAGGGGAGGGGAGGGGAGGGGGGATAGTAGAGGATAGGAAAGGCAGAAGAACACAACATACACTAGTATGGCAATATGTAAATCAATGGATGTGTACCTGATGTGATTCTGCAATCTGTATATGGGGTAAAAATGGGAGTTCATAATCCACTTGAATCAAAGTGTGAAATATGATATATCAAGAAATTTGTAATGTTTTGAACAACCAACAATAAAAAATTTAAAAAAAATAAAAAATAAAAATAAACAAATAAATAAATTTGTGTTTTCCAAATACCTTTCTAAGACATTTTATCAGCTTTTTATTATTACTTTTTGTATTAATTGTATTTAATATGTGTATAAAATTTAATTTAATATGTGTTTATCAGCACATATTAACTGTACAAATTAGTGGGTTTCATCGTGATATTTCATATATGCAAATGACATGCTTTTATCCTATCTACACTACTACCCTTTCATGTGTCTCCTCTCCCTGAAAAACCAGCCTCTATCTCAGAGCAAAGCCTGTCCAAGAAAGGGACATGACCTTTGTCCTTGGAAAATCCCACAGAGCACTCCTAGGCACATTCCCACCCTGCTAAGTTGTTTATCTACAAATAACAGGAGAGATCTGCTGCCCCAGGTGTCCCTGACTCAGTCAGGCTAGGTGGGGATCCATAGCAGCCCCCTAGCAGCCACCAATCAGCATGAGACAGGGAAATACCTGGGATGCCAGATGACCCTCCCAGTAGTTTATGGTGGTTGATAACATATTGGGAAACCATGTAGTTCAGCATGTACACCCCTCTTGGCTTAAACCAATCAGTTCAAACGAATACCCCCTTTGCACTGACCAATCACCCCTACCCAACTTGTTCCCGCCAGTGAATGTGCTAATCATGTTTTAGAGTTGTTATTTGATTTTCCCGCGGTGTGTGATGATTTGCTAAGGGACGCTATGATGTATGTGAAGTCCCTGCCCTCTCCAAAAAATGTATAAAAATGCTGCAAACCCTGGGCTCGGGGCCTTTCAGCGTCACCAGTTGCTGTGTGTGCATGCGGAGGACCGAGCTAGCTCGCAATAAACACCTCTTTGCTGCTTGCATCGATCTTGGGTCTCTGGTGGTCTTTGGGGGTCCCGAATTCAAGCATAACATCCCCTCTCTCATCTGATTTTTATTAAACAAACACTTTTATAATGCTTGCTGTGTGCCAGGCACAGTTCAAGCTATTTTACACATTAACTCTTTCAGCCGTCATAGCAACCTTATGGGGTAGGTGTTATTTTTTTCCAGTTAACAGTTGGTGAAAGTGGGTCATAAAAATGTTAAACAACTTAAAAAAAAAACATGTTTGACAAATTGCTGAGACCACACAGACATGTGGGGGACTTTGAGCCAGGCATTGCAATGGGAATAGAAAATTATTGCCCAAAATTTAATAGAGAATGAAACCCATATAAAATTCCTGCTTGACCAAAAGAAAAAAAAAGTTTCAGATATCACAGAGAATTTAAACTTTGGTGAGTCGGCAACTTGCTGTCCTTCATGTGAGTAGGTGAGAGAGACAGTCATGTATGGCTTCCCATGTGGCCATTTGAGAGCTGCCTCAAGACTATTCTGGCTACTCTTCCTTTCTTCCTGGATTTATTTGTTTCAGCCAAAATCTGCTGAGCATCAATCATGTACGAGGTACAGCAGTGGGTGTGAGGGACATCAGGATGATTACAACATGTTCCAGGCTCGGGGAGTTCACAGTCTAGTGGGGACTGAAATGAGATGCAGAAATGAGCCCATAGCCATATATGTACTAAAGAAGGGCCTCTGCAAGGGTATCTCTGCCTCTCTTTGCAGGAGTGAGCCTCATTCTTTCTCACCTCGCAACTGAAACCAGCACATTTTTGATTTACCAGGAGAGGCCACTGCTGCGAACTGCCTACTGACCAAACCAAGTAGAATCCCTGTGTTCTTTGCCTGGCTTCCTCCATCCCCAAATCTCCCTCTTGTCTTGTTCCATTCTTTGGGATGGTCTCCCTTTCCTTCTTTTTTCTATCCTTTTGGTTTTCTCTTAAGAACTGACAGACCTCTTTCTAGGTCTCTCCCAAGCCCACGCATCTTGGGAAACCCTGACCCAGATTCGCCAAGCTTGCAACAGGTTATTTGCCTTGTGACACCAGCATTTCCTGTCCTCAGTGGCCTCAATAGTGAACTGAACACCCAAGGCATTCCTTTTCAAATGCAGTTTAAGATAAGGAACATTTTAGAGAGGGAGAGATCAAAGTGGGTACCAGAGGTGAGGGAGAGCAAAGTCTGAAGAGAAGACGGTCAGCCTCCTGAACATCACTGGTGCATCAGATCCCCCTTAAGGAAGCCCAAACACTGTTCCTGGGTAAGGTGTAGCAGCGAGAGGTAATGGGGAAACCGCTGAGGAAGGCAAGACTGAGGAAGGTGAAGATGTCCTCCAGCTAATACTGCTAGTTACCCAGGAACAAGCCTGTGAAGGTGGCATCTTTAGGAGAAGCCCTCCTGCTAGGAGATTTGGAGTACTACCACTTTCAGAAGCCAGCTGCTTCAGAGTCTGCTAGTGATGTTTCATGGTCTGAACTCTTTGGAAGGCAGAGAACCCAGAAAGCTCTGCTCCCTTTGATGCTCAGCTCTAGTCCCAGAACAGGGTCTTTTCCCTCCTTTGTTTCCTTGCTTTCCTTTGCTTCACCTGTTTGTCTACACAGAAAGCCACCCACTGAATATTTGCTGGGCTTATACTTTGGGCAAAGCTCTCTGATGGCTGCTCTAGAGGAGAGACAACATGAAGACGCATGAAGACAAGGCTTTCAGGAACTTGCAATTCGTGGAGGAGACCCATCTAAATATAATGTAATAAATACAGACACCGAAGAACTTTTATGGAATGTGCATTGACTTTTCCTTTTACCACTTTCAAAATGATATATTTCTTTAAAAACATGCTTCCCGCATCTGATTCTTTTTTCTTCCTTTGTGAACTGTATTTAAAAGGGGTAAGTTGATCCTTTAAGGAAAGAGGGCTTGGGACAGGCCAGGAGATCGGGAGAGACTTTGTTATGAACCCCAAGATTTTCAATCAGCAGAGAACATCTTCTGGGGTCAGAATGAGGCCTGGCTCCATGGTACACTCAGGACCAACAGAGACAAGCCTGAATGACGGCAGCAGAGGCAATGTTTACATCCCCAGGATTCCTTCACATAATTTACTGCCCTTTCTTCAAGAGCATAACCAAGAGTGTGCCAAAAGTCATGGCACACTCATCCCTTTAAGAATTTCATCATGGATTAGCCGGTCTTGGGCAAAAGCTTTAGAAAGGGAGCTGGAAAGGAGAAGAGGTGGTGGTGGTATATTTTGGGGCAGGTAGGCAGGGTGGTTGGTACATGGCTTTTGAACCAAATGACAAATAAGGAATATGTGGGGTGGACTCCCCGCCTTTTCAATCAGATCTAGCACAGCTTACAAAGTCATTCTAGATGAAATAGGTGATACAAGTCTGTATACAGTTGAATCAAAAATATGAACCCTCAGACATCCCTCTCATCTCACCAGGGGATCAGTCAGTTTTATTAGGGGATACTCAGGAAAGACCAAAGAGAGACGTATGCTCCATTTAAGTCTTAAAGGGGAACTAATTCACAAGGTACACAAAGTGAGGAAAAAAATTCTAGATGGAAGAAAGATGGAGATGTAGAAAGGCTGTGACGGTGGGACTGAGGGTCTAGAAGCAGAGTAAGGTGGCTAAAAAGATGGCCAGGCTGAGACTGCAGGTTCCATATTAACCCCCAATAGGCCTCTCGAGTGGCGGCATACTGGGAGGAGGGGAGCTGAAGGAGGTGAAGCCAGTCACAGGACCCCCAGTGGTTGGGAGGAGTCTAGGGTCTCCAACATTTCCTCTATTGGGAGGGGTGGGGGGCACTTCTGGGAGAGGGAGCTACACAGGGATACCACACAGAACCTGTTACACTGGACGTTTGGCAGAAGTAGCACTCCGGAACCACGGGGACCTAGCAGCAACTCTGATGGCTTCTCCATTTCCTCTTCCTTGGGTGGCTGAGTCTTACTCAGATCCCTCCTCCCTGGCCCAAGACTGCAATTTCAGAGGAGACTTGCCTTGGGAGTCATTCCTTTTTGTTTGTTTTTATTAAGGCACCACTTGACAGCACACAAACAGCACACACAGAAACTACAAACCCACACACAGAATAAATTATGAAATTTGTATTTAAAAGTAGGCAATAAAAGAAGCTGTGCTACCAGGAGGGCCTACAGGAAGTCCAGCATCAGAGGGGTCATGAGGTATCTGCAGGCCACTAGAGTCTGATAAATCTGTGAGAAATTTAGTGCCCAACATTCCCTTCTGAGGCCCAAACTCCTTCATGAAAACCTGTGCACACCCACAGATGCATGCGTGGGCGCGGGAGCAGGGGATGGCCTGTAAACATCAACCAGTTCAGCATCAAGCAAAGTGGACCCAGCTGTGATCTCCCTGTGGCTTTGGTGGTGGATGAGCTCCTGGCACTTGTCCTTTACCAATTCTCTGAGTCCCTCAGAGGTGCAGGTGTGCCCTGCAGCAGGGAGGAAGTGGAGGCCTGCTTCCGGAGGGAGGGAGAGACCCAGTTTTGTTACCCTGGACTGTGGGGTGAGCCCATCTCAGCTTCTCACACCACCCTTGCTTGATTGTCTGCCTGACGAGCCTCACCTGCCACTCCCAGAAGACTGAGTGAAGGACGCGTCCCTAGGGAAATCCACCAACGTGGAGTCTCAGGAGCTGTGTGTCAGTTCTCCAGCAGCGTGATACTGGGGAAATCATCTCATTTATCTAAGCCTCATAGTCCCCATTTGTAAAAATAAGAGTGTCTACTTCACGGGATGATCGTAGGAATTACTGAAATTTGAGCTAGACGCAAGTGAAATTTTCACAACCTGTTTTCTTTCTAGCCTTCTTGTCATCCATTTCTCTCTCTCTCCATCCCCATTTGTTTCCAGGTTTATATATCTTTGGTGGTCATGTAAACCCAATAAGACTAAAGTACCTCTCGACCAGCAGGGCCTCCCTATCCCAACAGAAATTGCATGTGCTTCCCAGCACATCACTGCAGCACTGGGAGAGTCAGGGGGTGGGCTTCAGGATCAGAAGACACTCCTGGTCTCTGGTACTACTTTAGTCCAGGAAAGAGAACTGGGTCACCTGTGGGCACATGGAGACCCGACTGTCTTGGGGATGATGGTGAGTGAGATGCCATTGATGGTGGATGGAAAGGAAAACGAACAGTAGGGCTAGGTGGGGCCTCTGAGGTGCATCTGATTAGAAGCTGGAATCCACGGGTGGTGATGTTTACAACCTTCAGTAGAAAGAAACCCACCCTCCAGGTTTGAAAGGACCAAGGATGTAGAAGATTCATCTGTTTTTTGTTTGTTTGTTTGTTTGTCTGTTTGTTTTGTTGTTTGTTTGTTGATACTGGGGATTGAACCCAGGGATGCTCCACGATCAAGCCATATCCCTTTTTATTTTTATTTTGAGACAGGATCTTACTAAGTTGCTGAAGTCTTCACTAAGTTGCCCAGGCTGGGCCTGAACTCGCAATCCTCCTGCCTTAGCCTTCTAAATAGCTGGGATGCCTGGCATAGGAGATTTATTCTCCTAGAAGATGTGTTCATCAAAAGGTCAGTTGATGGGTCACAGTCTACAACTTAAATTTTGCAGAAATCTCTCCATTTTCCTGTCCATCCGGTCATTCATCTGGTATATTAGGAATTTTGTAGAATGCAGGCTGACCCGGACAGAAAACTCTATGTGCTCATTTAGAACTTTCTATTCAAGGAGTTGTTATCTTCTAGTCACTCAACTGGAGTCATTGACAGTCATGCTGTGAGGTAGTAGCAAGACAGGTAATATCTCTTTGTATGATCAAGAAGTTCTTAAGGTAACAGAGAGCACAGCTCAAACACAGAGCTGCTCAGGTCTGTTCCCCAAACCAGGATCTGGCTTTCCTCCTGTAGGCTCCAGCTGGTCTGACCTTTATATCCAGACCAACCCCTGCTGATGTTTATACCAGTGTGGGTTTCAAGTCATCTTTGAAGTTCACAATGGGCTTGGAGCGGGCCCACAGTTTTTCCCAGGAGACCAGCCCCCTAGCAGGTTCAGGATCAGTGTCTGATGTGCCACTGTCACTGGAGTCAGAAGAGCTCTGGAAACAGATCTCACAGTAGGGTCGGTGACAGCAGCAGAAGAACTCATCTGAGCTGCTGGACTCAGTGTCAAGGTAGTTGCACTGAGAAGACAGGAAGGGACAGCCAGGGTAACCTGGGGACTGAAGCTGCTGCTGCTCAGTCAGGTCTGGTGAGCAGGGAAGGCATGGGGCAGTGGGACTCTGTGCCTGGGAAGAGGCAGAAGGCTGGTGAGGAAAGGCTGCTTGGCTCTCTTCAGCCCCCTGGGGCTCTGTCCGGTGTTTGCTGCCCTCCAGGGGCCCTGGCCTCCCTTGAGGATCTGGGAGTAGTAAAGGCTTCCTGGAAGAAAGCCTTAGTACCTTAGAATCAGCAGTTTGGAGGTACAGCCTGCGGTTGTCCCCACTCTGCACGTTCAGCCCACTGTGTGCCCCATAAACAGTCCTGTCTGCCTGATGCCACACATAGGAGGGTACAGAGCCAGAAAAGTGTGAGCGGGCCCGCTGAGCTGCCCGCCTCCTCCTCACTACATATGGGCTGAAGCCCAGCTCCCTGGAAAGGGGCATCTTTTGGGGACTGTGGGCAGCACTGCTTTTCCAGAGCTGCAGAGGACGAGATGGGGAGGCAGAGAGGGGAGCCTCAGAGCCCAGGTCCAGCTCTTGTAAGACTTCCTGAAGCTTTTCCCTGACTGCTGAACTGACCCTAGGTACTCTCTCTGGGGAAGCCTCTGAGCCCTGCCTTTGTCTCTGGAGACCAGAGGCCCCTCCACTTAGTACGACACTCTGGCTGGGGGCCTCAGGTCCCTGGTCTTCTCTTTCTGGACTTTGTCTTTGCTCAGCCTGTGGCTTCTGGCTACAACCCAAGTCTGGATGATCAGAAAAGTCTTTCAAGTCAGGCATTTTCTGGCCTGGGGAGGAGCTGGTGTCCCTTGCAGGTGTCCTGAGGCTCTGCATGTGTGGGGAGGGTGCTGAGGTGCACTGAGAGTCTTGGGTAGCTTTGCCCACATCATCCTGAGAGGCAGAGGGGCATTCTGAAGGTCCTTGAGCTATCAGGTCATGAGCAGAGGCTGCAGCTGGGGCATCCTGGCCCTGGAAAGAGGTGGGTGGGACAGCCCACTCTGGGGTGTCATAGGTGCCCTCAGCAGACATCAGCCGCACCAGCTTCTCTTTGGCATTGTTTACTTGTTCCTGCAGGCTTTCAATCACAGCATTTTTCTGTAAAATAAAAGCAAATCATCAACCAAAGATGATGCTACAGGTTCTACACTGCTTCCTATGATGGAAAAAGTGGGGCATCCGAAGACCTTGGTTTAAATCCCAGGTTTTCCAATGTACTGGTTCCAAGAAACTGCCTCCAACAGGGGAAATGAATCAAAGCGAGCAAAGTGCCTAGCACAATAACTGACAGAAGGTGTTCAATCAAGGCTGCTGTGATTTATTGTTGCTATGATCTTCATCTCCCCTTCCATCCCCCAGGCTATGGCACTGTGAGGAGAGAGGAGCCCCATCTGTCTGTTGCTGGCTGCTGCAGCATCTTCTCACTCTTTCCCAGAACCAAGAGGCTCAGCTTACTCTGCAGGACACTGGTCTCAAGGGGTTTGGGATGGTCTCACTCTGGATTTCTCACAATTTTGTCAACCACAGATGAATCTGAAACACGTCTCCTGGGGAGGTACAAATAGGGAAATAAGTAGTTTGCCTCTTGCTAAGCAGCTTGGAAAATGGGAATAACAGGGAGAAGAGAGGAGATTCCTGAGCAAATCTGACTGGACCAGGAGGGGCTGATGAGAAGAATCTCGGGTTTGTGTCATGACCACCTTCCCAGGCTGGACCTCTGGGGGTAAGAGGCCAAAGCTACCATGTGGCAAGGTCAACCATCAATATCTCCTAAAGGAGTATGTGCATCACAATTATTGCAGAAGTTTTAAACAAATAAATAAACAACAAAAAAAGATTATTGGGCCTAAGTCTCTGGTAGCTCTATTCAGTAACTATAGAATGAAGGGCAGAAGATGAATGAAATTGGGGAAAGGAAGTTCTGCAACTGAGCTGCCTGCCTGTTGCGTGAATGGTAGTGGATAAACAGGCTATGCCCAGGAGTGCTGGCAGGTGACAGCTGCAGAGGTGTACCCATTCTGTCTGTAAATTTGTGGGGCAGGAAGGAGGAGGAGGATCAGCAGTGGGTGTACCGGGTGTGACTGCACTCTGGACATCTGCCTGTGGGGCAACAGGGGATTGTCTTTCCATCTTTGGAAAATTCTGATGCTCCAAGGCAGAGAAGTAGGGATGAGATCCTAACGAATGGTCTTAGGGCAGATGATACAGGGTCAAGGGTTTGGGGAAGGCAGTAACAGAAGTGCTGTGTTCTAGAAAGGGCTTGTCTGAAGGCCCAAATGCTGCCTCTTTGTTGCTGTCTCTTTAGAGGCTAAAGCTGAGCATTTGGACATCCATTTATCAGGTGCTAGAAATAAAGGGTATTCCCTTTTTTTAGGATAACTAACAAGTTTCTCATGGACCCAGCCTGTGGTCATTTCTTGAATTTACATGAAAGAGTTGCTTAGAAATGATCTTTTCAGAGTAGTAACTGAAATAAAATAGACAAATAATCTGGCAGCACCCCCCGCCAGGCAGACCCACTGCTACCCCCTGTGCGTAAACAGGAAAGAGGTTTTTTTGACTTTTTTTACACTCCCAGTTTCACTCTGGTTTAGTCTACTTCGTTACCATCAGGAGAGAAGCCAGGCCCAGTGAGTGACTGGTGAATCAGGGGGAAGGGACTTCAGCTGAGCACCTGCCTGACAGTTCTCTCTCCCTCCCGGCAGCTGGGAAGATCTGGGCGTAGCTGGGTGAGTGCGGATGACTCAAGACTCAGCAAGAGCAGAGCAAATGAGTAACAGGAGAACGTTCAGGTTCTTCCTGATGTCTGGGATGTGCCAGATCTCCCTGAGGATCTCCTGGGAGGCTGGGATGGCTGCACAGGAGACCCCAACCCTCTCCCTCCTCCACCAACCGCTCCTCCTGAAGCTCACCCTGTACATTGTCCTGCTGTCACCTGCCAGCACTCCTGGTCTTCAGGAGGCCTTCACTGCCTCACGGAGTCAGGAAAAAGTCATCGGTTGATGACTCCAGCGGGTGAAAGCTGAGCACTGCCTTTTTGTGCCTTATGCGAAAACTTCTCCGAGTGTAGGAAAATAGTTTAAACCTTGAGTCGGGAAGAATACTCTCCTCCCAGTTAAGCAAACATCTGAAGCTGGCTGGCGACAGATTTAGAAACATCAGGGTAAACAGTATATTTCCCTTCTTCCAGAAAAGGAAATGGGACTCTTTTTCCACCATGGCTGCATACTAATTAGAGGCTATCCTGACGCCAAAATCTGACCTCCAGTGACAACTGTTTTTAAATGAGTGTATTAATTATTACTTTTGGTGCACTGAGGGAGCAAAAGGCCAACAGGTGTTTTCTCATAGGGTGAAGGTCATAAGGAGCAATAGAATCAACCTCTCATATCTCTGGGTCTAGGAAGAAAAAGGTTAGGCAGGTATCCTCTGTGGCAGAGTATGGAGGGGAGGCTCCTCAGCCTCTGGGAAGGTTCTCTCTGCTGCCTTCACATAGGCTGGGTGGTCAGTGACAGATGTTAACCCTAACAGCCAGGGCATCCCTGGCCATTGGAACAAGAGGATGCAGGAAGGAGAAGATGGACTGCCTAGATCATGGGAAAGAACGAGAAAGGCACGAGGGCTGCACAGAAAGCTGTGTAAGGAGAAAACTGCCAACTGGAAGGCTGGAGTCAGGGCTTGTGCCCACAATGTACTTCCAGAGGTATTTGTGCTTATTCATCATGCACTGCTAGCTTCCGGGAGGCCCACATGAGACCCTCTCTCTCTCTCACTTGCCACAGGCCCAAGGCAGACTGCTGGTGCTCAGGCCTGTTCTTGGAAAGACATAGCAGGTGCTGGGGAGGCCAGCTTTTTACTGCCTATGCTTTTGCGTCCATTCCAGCCCTTCCTCCACGGACTCAAGGCAACCTTTTGGAAGAGCAGATTCAGCCACTGTGTGGGAAATGGCAGCACGGCAGAGGTACAAAAGGCATGTCACAAATTACCATAAGGCTAAAGAGTCAGTCCATGTGGCCATCCCAGCATTAGCTGATCATAAATGAAAACTATCCAGATTGTTCTAGCCAAGTTTCTGGCCTTCTGTTTAGCCGGAGGGGGGTGGGGAAATGCTTCTTTGAAGAATTCACAGAGCATCAAAGGCAATGTCACTCCCTTTCCAGGTGGGGGAAGTCTGGCTTTGAAATAGTGTCCTGAGTGTTTAATAAATAGTAAGTAAATGGAAAAGTGTTACTGTGATGGACAGAAAAGGCCCAGGGTATGATGTGGGAGACCAGAGGGGCAGGCTCCGTGGGTGCCTGGGCAGGTTCAGCCCTCCTTCTCTGGGGCTTCTTAGGTCCCCAACATACCATCCTCTCACCAGGACTGTTAATAACAAGGGACAGTCCTATTACAAAAAGTACAGTTTGCCAAATAGCACCTATCCAGGTATAATCTATACCGAAAAAAATACGGAATGTAATTTAGTTAGTGTCAAAATACTGACTAATTCCCCTGGGCCCCGTGCCTTCTCCCTGAGGAATGCAGTCCTCAAGCTTTTCCACGTGCTTGCCTCAAGCCCACACTGTGTTTGTCTGGGAGAGGGGCCAACTCTGGCTCAAGAATAGAAGAAAGAAGGGCTGGGGCTGTCCAACCCCCCTTGGTGCTGTAGTGACATTCAGAGGCCCTTGTTTCAGTGCCCTTTCATATCTGTAGACAGGTCGGGCTTTCTAGGGTCACGGGATGATTGAGTTCTCCCATTAGTACCTGGCAGGGACAGTAAGGGCCCTGTGGGATCTTGGCTATGAGGGTAATAGTCTATATAAAGAAAGAATGTATCACACTGATGCTGAGGTCCACTATAACTTGGGGCCTTTACAATGTTGTTCCCTCTCCATGGAATGCTTTTCCTGTACTCTTTGCCCGGTCGGTTTGTACTTCTGTTCACTTTCAGTGATAGGTCTCTTTGTCCCCACCACCCATTATTCTGACTTACTACCCCGATTTTTCCTTCATAATTCTTACCACAGTTCATGACTACTATGTTCATTTAATCAATATCCATTTCCTCTACTAGACTGTAAGCTCCATGAGGGTAGGAACTGTGTTTGTTTTGTTCTTCAGAGCTTAGCACAATGCCCGACACATAAAAATGACTAAGTATACACCTGTTCATTGCCTGTACAAAGTCACTGGGACAATGTAGAGGTTTTGCTTGCTGTTTGGGAAAGTGGGGGAACGTTGGCCATGAAAGCACACGGGGCCCACCAGTGCATGACTGGAGTTCTTTACAGGAATCTGCCAGGCAGGGTGCAGCTTACTTCTGTGAGGAGCCTCTCCATGGAGCTCTTCTCTCCTCTCAGGTGGCAGTTCTGTTCATCACCAAACTGGGTATGCAAGCTTTTGCTGGGAGTACTGAAATATTTGGCCATGTGTCTGATTGTTTGGTTTTCCCCTTCAAATGCCTTCCATTGCTTCAGCTGTTTGAAAAAAAAGAACACATGTTATTTATTTAATTACACACCCAGAGACACATTCCCTCACTTCTCAGAAACACCAAGGAATGACACTGTCACAGATACACATATGCACAGACCATTCTCTCCTCAAAATGTCCTTTGCTCTGGAGGGCTTGTAGACAGGAGTGATAGAAAGTATAATGTTAAACCTATAATAATAGTTTAAAAATGCCCAAGGAAGAAGATGACAAGGAATGAATAACTTTAGCTTTTCTATTGATTGCCAAACTGATCAAAGAGAACCAGAGTTGATGTATACTCCTAGAACCATATTTTAAAGCCAGAGTTTAGGAGGTTAAGCTTTCTAAACAGTGCATGTTTCAAATGAAACTGTTTCTAGTTGTGTGTAGCTGCTGTTCATCAGTTTTTATTTGCTGAGTAATGATGTGCTTCCTGATGTTGGGAACCCAGTTCTTGTAAGTGGTCTTCTAATCCTAATAAATGAGCAAGGCTCCAATAGATAGGAACCCACAGAAGTCAACAAAAATGATGGACATTAGGTCTGACACATGGCCCTAATCTTTCCCTTGACAAATGAGGAAAGATTCCAGTAGGAGTGACTTGTCTAAGCTCACACAGGAAGTCAGTGGCACACCCACAGCTGTAACCAGGTTAATAAGCCACACTGCTTATCCTTCCACAAGTGATGAAGAGAAGACTGTTAGCTGTGAGGTCCTAGGGGAAATTCTTTGGCAGAGACTGACCTTGAAGAACAATCTGTAGAAGCATGGGCTGGTTCCCTTTAATAGGGATGGAGCTGGTGCACATTCACAAATAGGGGTTTGCTCTGGAGCTTCTGGGACATGTGCCTACCTGTGAAAGCCCATAATGTGGACTGATGGGGCACAGTAGTGGAGGCTTTTCTCTTTCCTTAAGGAATCTCCAAAACTAAGTGTCCTAGTGATGGACATTGAGGACTCTGGCATATTATTTTGAGGAATGCTGCTGAAGTGTCTATGGATAGCCTCAAAAGGAGACCTTGGATTTCCTTGGTCACTCAACAAACATTTACTAAACTCTTGAATGTGGAGCCTAACCCAAATTCCATAAATTTCAGATAGGATCCTGGATTTCACTCCTAATTTCAGTACCACTTCCTCACCCAAGTCCTCTTGGGTCCTGTGTTGACTCAGCACATGTCTTCATGGTATCGGGAGTCTGTGTGGCCTGGGACAGGCCAAGAACCTCCCTCTCGGAGCCCTTCCCAAAGGGCCAAGTGGGGGGTTCACTGCTGCACTCAGCAGCTACTGGAGCCCATGTCCCTCTTTGGTCCTATGTGGATGGAGCTGACCTCCTAAAGTCATTCTCTAGACAATGCCCTGGCAGTGCCACAGGCTGTCTGTTCCTCTCAGCATCCCCCTTTCCTTGGTAGCACAGCTCTTCCCTTTGCCCCCAGCACTCTGAGTCTGAGCCCTTTCTGCAGGGCTGCCAAAATAGGTAAATATGGGCATCAGGGCTCTTCTGGGCTTTGGGTTGGTGTCTCCCTAAGTGAAATGGGTGCAGCTAAGCTTAATTCCTCATTTGTGAAGGTCCTGGCACTTAAAACTTGACCCTTCAGGGTTTCTGGATTATAGCCATAAATAATTCTCAGGTTGTAAAGTGCTTCCTTCAGGACAGGCACATTCTTGTTTTCTCAGCCTCTAGGCTATGTGGGTGTGGGAGCTGAGTAATGGCCCCTCAAAGCTGCTCATTTGTCTCTGAATCCATGGAACCTGTGCATATGTTGCCTTACATGGCAAAATGAATTTTGTAAATGTGATTAAGGATTTGGGGATAGGGAGATTATCCTGGATTATCCAGGTTGGTTCAATGTAATCACAGGAGTCCTTTTAAGAGGGAGGCAGAGGGATTAGAGTTGGAGAAAGAGATGGAAACAGGGAGATGGGGTGGGCAGAGAGAGAGATCTGAAGATTCCACACTGTTGGCTCAGGAAGTAGAAGAAGGGACTTGAGCCAAAGAATGTGTGTGGCCCTCAGAAGCTGGAAAAGACAAGGAAACAGATCATCCCTAAGAGTCTCTAGAAGGAGTGAGACCTACTGACACCTTGATTTTAGCTAAATAAAATCCACTTCAGATTTCTGACATCCAGAACTGTACGATAATATATTTGTGTTGTTTTAAGCTGCTAAGCCTGTGGTAATTTGTTGCAGCCTTAACAGGAAACTACTATGGGGGTGGGGTGTGTGTTAAATGTCTAGTCTCCAGCAGGTTACTGCACAGCTTTCAGAAGCTCACCAAATGCACCTCTCTCACTTCCTGCCACTCTCCTATTGTTACCATTTGTGCTGCAAAACCAGCGAAGACTTAGGGTATTCCAAACATACATACGTTACATCCTCTGACTCACACCTCGGATCAGTGTTATCCCATCTGAAAGGTCACCTACTGTCCCTCACCCATCTGCTCAGAGAACTCTTACTGTTCCTTCAAGACTGACTGCAAACACCTCATTTGCTGAGATGTCATCACTGAGTTCTCCTTCCCCAGCTCTGCGTAAAGCTTTCCTCAAGATTTTAATTCCTTTCGTGTTTGCTCCCCATTACCTTTGAGGTGGGGCCATGCATTTCACGCAGGTTTCCAGCAGCTAAGAAATGGGTTGGATGGATACAAGAATAAGAGAAAGAAGCTTCCCTTTAAGAAGCTCTCCAGTCTAACAGGAGTGCTGGGACACAGACATAACCATAAGGCAGAGTAGAAAGTCCTAAATATGCTCACGGAGGAGCAGGTGAAACGCTTTGGGGGTTAGAGGAGAACACAGTGTCCTGTCTCTGACCGACTGCCTCACACAGGAAATGGAGGGTGGGGGATGGTTCACGTTCGGGTCACAAAAGCAAAGGTTGGCTGATTGCTGGTGATGACCTCAGTGCTTGGCACAAACACTTAGGCATTTCCTGAGTGCCCTTGTAGAAGGCTGCTGGGTCCCCTCGCTTCCTTGTCATCTATTTCACCGGCTCTCTAACGCCGCCTAGAGGCCACTGGGGGCATCTGTGCCTTCGCTTTCACAAGCCACACCCATCCCAGCGGAGCCTGGAGGCTGACAGCCAGGAGGACTCACCGCACTGCGGACCCGACCGCCACCCCGCCCTCGGTAGAGCTCCCCTCGCACACTGTTCCCAGTTTACTCAGCTGTCCTACTGTCCTGGGGAAACACAGTCCAAATCTCAGAGAGGGAGTCGTTTTTCTGCCAAAGGTCAGGGAGGGAAATCAGTTTGGGGACAGTCATTTTTACATTTCGAAAAAGAATGTATCTCCTAAACCTCAAATACGACAGACTCAAATAAAAATATTTTTTTTAGTCTCACATCATGGTCAGCTCAAAAGAAGAACGTGAGAAAGAAAACAGAAGAGAGATACAGAGAAAAGAAGCTCAAGCCAGCTAGGAGGAAAGGGGTTAGTGAGGCAGAAGGAAAGAGAAAGGCCACTGCCGTCCGTCCATCCACACAGTTCTTGTGCCCCATGATCCCAGCTCACTCCCACTTCAACAAACCAAGGGCTCCTTGCTTAATTAAGACGTGGAAGTCAGACATCTGCTGTTTGCCATCCTGCTTTACCATGTTCACGGTAGGGGGAGTGTACCTGGAGTCACTATTGTCCCAGGTGCTGAGGATTCAACCAAGAGATCAGGAAGGTTTTCCTTTGATAGTTCCTGGATAATTACTTCTGTCCCCAAATTATTTTGTTCTCTTTCAAAGATTCCCATTACCTCTACATTGTATCCTCAGACCTGATCATTATATTTTCTTATCTGGTCTCTCACTTTTATCTGTCTTCTTGTTTTCTGTTTCCCTCATTTACTAATTCAATATTTTGCACTGTCCAATTGCTTATTCAGTGCTTTGGTTGGGATTTAAAATTTTAACACCATATTTTCATCCCTATTTAATATTTCATTACTTAAGACTATGTTCTTTGTATGATGGTTTGCTTTTGTTGAAGACGGGCATATCCTTTGAATCCTATTGATGAGAGAAATAATATAGCTTCTAAAAACTTTAGTTCTACTTCAGAGAAAGGCAGCCTTTACAAATCTTCAGATTTTGTGATTCTCTTTTTTTAAAAAAAATATATTTTTTAAGTTGTAGACAGACACAATACCTCTATTTTATTTATTTATTTTTAATGTGGTGCTGAGGATTGAACGCAGTGCCTCACACATGCTAGGCAAATATTCTACCAACTGAGCTACAACCCCATCCCTTTTTGTGGTTCTCTTTTTGTGAATTGCAGGTTTCCTTCATAGGTCCTTCCCCTTGAATTTCTTGTGTTACTTGGGAAGAACTATATTTTTCCAGTAAAATAAATATATTTTCCTGGTCTTTTCCTAATGTTTACAATACAGCTGCCATGGCTTCAGGTATCACATATATTCAAAACAGGAAGAAGAAAAAAGGGGTATGTTAACCATGCTTATTGCTTTTATTTTTTTCTTTTTTTAGGAAAGCAAAAGCTTTCTCAGAAGTCTCCTAGAAAGCCTCTAGTGTTCCAAACAGTATCAGAGAAATACCTCTGCCTATCTAGGAGCCTAGCAAACAAATATTTAGCTCTTCCAGCCTAAGAAGTGGAGATAAGCAAGGAAGAAAGGTGTTGGCAAAGAGATTACCAATCAATAAAGTTGGCCACAGGGCCCAAGGGGAGGCTTCCAAAAAGGCCCCTTGTTGTTGCCTTTACCCACGTTCCAGGGAGGAACAGTCTTTGCTTTTCAGAGCCCATTTCCGCTACATCCTGGACAATTAAGTATCTCTCAATGGCATCTTCAATCCAGTTCTTACAACATGAAGATTCAGCAAAAATTCCTCCAATTTCTGACACAGATGTAACACCCATCCTTGGATTCTCATACTGCTGCCCCTGTTGATTTTTTCTTATTTGTTGATTATGTTGAATATTTTAATGAATTTGTGAACAGTAATTGGCTCATGCTTGTGTCACGTCATCATGCCCCAAAGTATACTCTTTTCTTAGATAAATACACTGAAATCTGCCATTAGCCGATGCTGCAATGATGGGTTAGCTCTCTCATGAGGAAGTAGTTCAGTCACCTGGAAGCTGCAGTGGAACCAGATGGGGACTTGAGAGAAGAGAGGGATGGGGGAGGCCTCAGGAAAAGGAAAGGAGGACCAGGAGGGAAATAGCAAAGTGCCTGCTGCTGTGTTTGTGAGCTTGGATAGATGTGTTTGTGCTGCTGCGTTTGTGAGCTTGGATAGGGGTTGCTAGTGCACTGTGGCAACAATTACCATCACTTTCCTTTCTAGCCTCTGTGTGCCTTCTCCTGTCCTCTGACTCCCTTTCTTCCTCTTTGCTGTCTGAATAATTCTGCTTCTTAATCCCTATAATATAAATCATATTTTGATTTTTCCCTGTTGTAAAACAAAGAGGAATATTCTAGATTTTCCTCTAATAAAAAGAAAGGAAAAGCATTTTAAATCACAAAGTTCCAAATCAAATTTTCCCAGTGAATCTGTACTCTCAAGTAGAAAGAAAGAATTTTTTTCTCCCTCCAGAACTATAAAAAAAAAAACACACACACAAAAACAACAACAACAACAACAACAAAACTAATGTTATCAAGATGAAGGGGGAATTAGGAATGAGTGAATCAGAGTGGGTGTAAAAGCAGGAACCAGGCAACCACCAAGGAACAGACCATGTCATTGCTCAGTCCCCTCTGGCCTGCCCTTCTAGCTGACCGGAAGCACAGCTGTCCTCCCCCAGGTCAGTAAGGAAGGACAGAGGGGGCCCTTGCCTTCTTTGTGACTCTCCAACAAATGGCATGGAAAGGTATCAGCAGAAAACAAAATAAACAATCTGTCATGCCCAGAGAAAACTCTGAGTGACTAAGAGAACAGGCCCTGCAAAGTCCTCCCTAGAGCATACCTGAGGAATGAAGATGAAGCAGTTGATTGTGGTTGTGCAAACAAAGATGCCTCCAGATGTGAGTCCAAAGACGAGGTTGGGCCAGGAGTGCAAGTATCTGGTGACTACAAAGAGCAGCCCTGCAGCCAGTACCAGGAGGTTGACCCCAACCATGATTGTTAGGGACTGATTCACAGGAGGAGAGCTGACGTGGTCTGTCAGGCCAGCCAGGTAGGCACCATACAGCAAGAACAGTCCCTGGAGGAGGAGAGGGAAACCAGAGACACAGAGAAGTGGAATGACATGTTAAAGAGCAGTAGAGTTGGGATGTCCCCATTTAAAACTGGGTAAATAATAGCTACCTCAAAGGGTTGATATGAGAATTTGTTAAGAAAACACATAGGAAAAGCTTGTGGCATCCTTTCTACTCAGTAGGTGCTTAATAAATGTTATTTTCCTCTCTTTTACTGAGAATTAGTTTATCAGAGACCAGCAAGTCAGCCATTAGACAAGAATCTTCTGGGATAAGGCAAAGGACAGGCTTATGTGGGTGGATTGGGGCGCTGCAGAAGGGGTGATGGGCACTAGAAGGGCTGCTGGTGGTGAGGGCTACTGCATCCATTGTGTTGGTTTTGCACTGCATGAAGCTGAGGGGACACGTGGAAGCTGAAATCGACCAGTGGTTTGCTTCTCAAGTCCTGTGCCACAGCAGGGCACTGCCCAGAGGGAGGGGCTTTTTTTCTTCTTCTAATTTTCCCAAAGACACCATCTGCTTGCCAAGCTCTGCACCTGCAAGATTGCATCTGCCTAGAAGAGATGGCGTTTTCTAACTTACACAAAAGATCTCTATAGGCTAGCGGTGGCTGTGTGCCAGGGGGGGTTTATGGGAGATGAAGGATGGAAAGAGAAGAACAAAGGCGGGCTGGGACTTAGGCAGGACTATGGGGCAGGAACAGGCAACAGATGCTCCCCCTATACTTTTTGCTGCTTTGTGACATTCCCTGTCTCCACCACAAGGAACTATTTTTTTCCTCTTTCCGTGTATATGAACCTGCTTTCAGAGTGCTCACTTGTACTAAAGACAAAATAACTCACAGCACCTTAAACTGCTGCTTTTCCCAGAAGGAACTTTATATATACAGAAATCAAAGCTTCAATCCATAATCCACAGCACATAGATTCAACATATGCTTGCTTTTCTGACTATATATAAAGTATGACACTATGTATTTGGTGGAAATTAGTGCTCTACAGAAAAGGTCATGGTCCTAGCTTTCAGAGCAATCAGTATGGTAGAGACATTTAAAGGAAGCATCAAGATGTCCCTGTTTTTAACACAGATGTGAGGATGCCATAGGGGACAAGGTGGGGCTGGGAACATGGGGAGTCAAAAGGAGAAGAATGATAGTAAGGTTAGGTATCTGCAGGACACTCCCGTGACCCAGAAATCAATCATCTGGGCAACCCCACCTGCAGGGACAGCCCTATGATAATTTCTGGAGCATTGGCTATGCCAGGAGGGACAGGATCAGCATGGCAGAGAAGCCTTTGGAGCTCTCATGCCCAGCATGCCAAATGGGGCTGAAGGCTAAACGAGGCCACCCTGAGCTCTTCAATGACTAGGAGACACAAAAGTTAGGGGACCAGTGGGGCCTGGCTTTTGGTTTACTGATACCAGTTAGGTGATACCTGTCTGCATTGGGTATCATTAGTAAACTTATCAGAGGTGAATGAAATTAATTCTGTGATGTGAAATATTCAAATACAGCCAGGCACGGTGGGACACACCAGTAATCCCATCGACTGGGGAGGCTGAGGCAGGAGGATCGCATATTCCAGGCAGCCTTGGCAATTTGACAAGACCCTGTCTCAAAACAGAAAATGAGTGCTTATGTAGCATGTGCAAAAGCCCTGAGTTCAAGCCCCATTACCAAAAAAGAAAATAAAAATAGGAATAAATGTTCAAATATATATTTCTTTTTAAAATTTATTTTTATTTTTAAATTATTTTTTCAAATATATATTTTTAATAAAACATTTAATTTGGTTAAAATTCTTGCTAAAAGGGAATTAGGCATGAATAAAGCATCTATACATCCATGCTTCCTGTTGAGTGTGTCAGAACTGATCCTTTAAGTCATTTGCCTTCACTGCTAAGGATGGAGTAGGGGTAGCTGACAGGCTCAGATGGGGGATCCTGGAACCTAATGTGGGGATTGGCTCCTCACTGACTGGCCTCTGGGGGTCTGGCTCAGTCAGTTTCCTGATGCTCAGCACTCTTTCCTCCTTTCCTTCTTTGTCCTACAGAACAATAGCACAGTGAAATTAAGTGGAAATGAGAACATATAAAGGACAATGGAGGAAAAAAAAGTCAAGGTGGGTCACATAGTGTTGCTATGGGAAAGTGCTGGGTTTCCCTGCTGGAGAGGGTAGGCTCTGTTACAGGGGCTTGAAGAAGTAGTAGAGGGCCTATGTTTCTCAGAACTGTTGGTGAACAGTGGAAGAACAAAAACAATAATATCATCTTCTTTTATCAAATATTTCTATCAGAGTAGTATATACACATAGTTAAAAAGCAACATTTCCCTGCCTCAGTCCACCATGCCAAGGTCTGTTCCTAGTAGTAGAATGGGTCAAGTTCACCTTTAAAAGCCACCTATTGCTATAAAAATTCTCCCTCCAGCCTCCCAGGCCTCCTTGCCTGGATAGTTAATAGCAGGCTCATGTCCGGTAAGGCTGCCCAGTTCACTGAAGCAGGTCTGCCATTGGCCCTCAAAACTGAAAATCAACTAAGGGTCTAATCTGTTCTGAGGACTGTCCTTAACTGCCCTGTACAGGTTTCCTGTACCCTCTGGAAAGAGTTTCCAACATTTGCTCATCTAACAGAGACACATGAGTCTCAGAATGGGAGATTGGGGCAGTATGGGAGATACTCTGAGGCAGCTAGGTCCCTCAAGGGACACTGTGGATGCTGCTGTCTTAGAGCCACACCTGTACCCAACTAGAGCAAGAAAATCAGGTGGGTGAAAGGCAGTGGGAGACCAAGACACAGTCGTGAAGAAAGACACAAGACACACAGTAGAAGCCATTAGGAGAGCAAACTAAGCTGAGTGGAATGTCTCGTATTTTTCTTAAAGGGGAGCTATGGAAAAAATGGGTCTTGTCCAATTAACTTAAAAACCAGACCACTAAATGAGAGAAACAATAGATAAATTCCAGATGATGTAGAGAAGACTGAATGAGAAAATCCAAAGAGTTAAAAAAGTGACCCCTGAAAAAATAGAGAAATAAAAGGCTCATGGCTTTGAGATGTTTGCACCAACAGAGATCTCCTCTGAGTTCAAACTCTCTATAGACATCATTAGTTAATGGACCTCATTAATCCCTGTAATCCCCTCTTCATATCCATTTTGTTGGTGACAGACTTTCATTGAGACATAGTTACCTACCTTGCATCCCAAAACGAGAGCAATCCAGACATCAGAGTACCGTGAAGCACAGAAGTGTGTGTTGGTGAAAGAGCAGGACACATCTCTCCCTGTCACCTAGGAGGGACACAGGGTCAGGACTGAGGGTACTCACAATTACCAGCATCACACAGCAGATCTTTGTGAACATCCTGGAGAATGGACTCCCCCAGAGCACATAACCCCACCTCAGTAAGTAAATTGGAAAAATGTAGGTGATTCCATTAGAACCTAACTGAGAGTGACTATGAGGTGGAAGGAAAGATGATAAAGTTGGGTGGATACTAGGTGCTTGGTGGTAGCAGGGTTTACCTTTCAATCATATGCTTTGCTACCCAATTATTTAATATGCTGCCTCATTGATATTACAGATTATTTCACATCATGGACCTTTACTTGCAAATGTTGGATTCTTACGTTAGATCTTGCAATGTCATGATTCTGCTGTACTTCTCAGCCTCTTGTGAGGCTGGAGGAAAAGAGACTTAGAGTGGTTACATAACTTCCCCAAAGTCACATGGCTGATGAGCTTGGTAGAACTGGGATTTGAACCAGGGAAACTCCAAAGACTACCTCCAAAACCACCACGTCCTCTCAACAGTTAGGGGAAGGCACCTACCCCTTAGCTGAAAGTTCTCATTATGGACAATGTGGAAGCAGAGATAACTGCCAGTGTGTTGACATCTCACAGATGCCAGGAGAAGGCATCAGGGGCAGGAGGCACAGTGGAAGTGACACTGAAGCCTATGGAAAAGGGGCAGGGCACTCATGGCAGCCCCAACCCTACACTCTCCTTCCTCTACTTGTTTCAACTATGGCCACACAATGAATGCTCCTGGGAAAATGACCCCTGTGACCACAGAGGCCAGCCCAGTCAGGAATTAGAATCCCCGGAGTTTGGGTTCCTCACCGTCATGCTGACACCGAGGATCTGGAGGCACTGAATGGGATCAGTCAGCACCCATGTCATGAGCAGGATCACATCGGCCATCACCAGGGCTGCCACCAACCCCAGCAACTGCAGGTCTTTGATAATCTGCAAGAGTCAAGATTGAAATGTTCTCTGTCTGTTGGCTACCTGACACAGGGGCTAGAATGTCCTACATGCTCTGAGCAGTAAGCTCCAGGGACAGGCCTCTCAAGGAGCTTCAAATGCAGACATCAAACATGAAACAGGCATCAAACATTTGCAATGACTTTAGAATCGTTGTCATAATTGTTACATCAAACATTTCCATTTGTTTAACTTTTTCACACCCTATTTCTTCTGACAAAGAATTCAGAGGGTCTTATAAAATAAATACACTGTTGTTTCTAGATACGTTTATATGAGCACAGAGAGATCTGGAGGTTTTTTATATTAAACTGTTAGTAACTATTAATTCAGGGTGGAATTGAGAGATGGTTGTGGGTACAGGAGGAATTACTAACATTTTCTTCATAAACATATGAATTATGTGACCTAATATGAAGAAAATGTTACTTTTGTGACCATAAAAATAAAATTAAGAAAAAATACACATGCTTTATAACAGGATAAAATATTGAAAAATATGAGGGAACAGAGAAGCCTGATGAAGGCCTAGGTGGGAAGCACAGGCAGCATCGGAGACCTAAGCTTATTATTATTATATTTTTTGTACCAGGGATTGAACCCTCTGAGCAACATCTCCACCCCTTTTTATTTTTGTATTTTGAGGCAGGTTCTTGCTAAGTTGCTGAGGGTCTTGCTGAGTTACTGAGGCTGGCTTTGAACTCATGATTCTCTTGCCTCAGTCTCCCAAGCCACTGAGTGGATCTAATCTTTTGATAGCCAATGGAAAGAAAGAGGCACAACCAGGTACATGATTTAAGGTGAGATAAAATAAATCAGTTGGCTAATCAAACTGCTCAAATCAGCCATAAATAGAAACTCTCCAAAGCAACTAGTGTGTGTGTAGGGATTGGGGGAGGCCATTATGTGTAGAGGAACAAAGAAAAGGAAGATATTAGACTCCTCATTAGATATATAAAGCCAAGTGAGCATATAGTGGAAGGGCATCTTCAAGATGAAAGAGAAAAAGAAAACCCTGGTCTAGAATCTGTACCCAGAAATACATTTTGCAGGAACTGGGGATGTAGCTCAATGGGGGAGAACTTGCCTAGCATGCACAAGGCCCTGGGTCCAACTCCCAGAACTGGGGGAAAAGTATAAGTGTGTGTGTGTATGTGTGTGTGTGTATTTTTTTCAGAAAAAAAGGCAAAATAAAGACTTCTTTAGATATACAAAAACTGAAAGAATTCAAAACTAGTACACACACACTAGAAAGAAAGGAAAATGAAAATGATACCAGATGGTGGATCTACACAGGAAATTAAGACCACTGGAATGATAACTATGTGGAAAAATATATGATGCATATTTATAATTTATATACCTCAAAAGATAATTGATTGTATAAACAAAAGTAACAATAATTGTATGGGCCTTATAATATATATTAAAGTAAAAACAATGACACAAAGGTGGGGATGGGGAGTGATTACATACTGTTGTAAGGTGCCTACACAACACATGAGTGCAAATTACATACATATGTACAAACTCTTACAGAAGCCAAAGAGGAGGGAATAGTTCCCAACTCATTCTATAAGGTCAGCATTTCCTTGATATCAAACCTAGAAAATGATACTACAAGAAAAGAAATTTATGGGCAATATCCACTAAAAGTACAAGTATACAAACTATAAACAATATTTTTACAAAAATGAATACAAATAAACAAAAAGGATAATACACATTAGAAAAAAATAAATTGTTTTCTCAATTTCTAAAAAAAAAAAAAGAGGATAATACATCACGACCAATTGAAGTTTCTCAGAGATGTAAGGTTGATTTAACATCCAATCATTTAGTATAACCCACCATCTGAAAAATCTAAAAAAGAAAAACCATATGACAAAACCCAACATTAATTCTTGGTAAAAATTCTCAGAAAAATGAGAATAGAAAAGAATTTTTCAACTGGATAAACAGCATCTACAATGAAACATTCATGCTTAGTTTTGAAAAGCTGAATGCTTTCCCCATAAGAATAACTCAAGAATATCTGCCCTCACCACCTCTGTTCAAGAATGTACTGTTGTTTCTATCCAGTGCCAGCAGAGAAGAGATGTTTATTCACAGATAATTTAATCATCTATGTAGAAAATCTGATGGAATCCATAAAAAAGCTGCTACAAATAATATGTAGTTTAGTGAAGTTGCAGCAAAATATATTCTATTTGTATGCTACACTTTATAGCAAAATCCAATCTGAGGGCTGAGGCTATACCTCAGTGGCAGAGCGCTTGCCTAGCGTGTGTGAGGCACTGGGTTTGATCCTCAGCACCACATAAAAATGAACAAATAAATAAAGGCATTTTGTCTATCTACAACTACAAAAAAATAAAAATAAAAATAAACAGTCTGAAAGTAAAATTTAAAAAACAACAACATGTATAATAGCATACGAATATGAATACTTCGGAATAAATCTGTTAAAATATATGAAAGACTTATTTTGAAAAGTACAAAAAAATTGCAGAGTTGAAATGAAAGAAAGCCTAAATAAATGGAGAAATATACTGCATTCATGGGTTAGAAGACCCAACACTGTTAAGCAATCAATTCTCTACAATTTGATCTATAGATTCAACATAAATCAAGAATCCAGTAGGATTTTTGTAGAGGTTGAAAAACTTATTAAAAAATTCATATGAAATTCAAAGAACCTAAAGTAACAAAAACAACATTGAAAGAGAAGAACACAGTTGGAGAGTAAACATTCCCTGCTTTTAAGATTTAATAGGAAGCCACAGAAATAAAGGTAGTTTGGTACTGTTGTCAAGATTTAAAAAAAAAAAAAACCCACATACAACAATGAGACAAAAGAAAGAGTCTAGTAACAGATCAATACATCTCTGAGCAACTGATTTTTGAGAGAAATGCAAAAGTAAATCAGTGAAGAAAAACAGCCTTTTCAACAAATTGTATAGGAACAATAGTATATTCATGTGCAAAAAGGTGAACTTTGATTAATATATCACACCATATTACAAAATTTACTCAAAATGGATCATAGTTCTAGATGTAAAAACTAAAACGCTAAAATTTCTAGAAGTAAACACAGGAAAAAAAATCTTTTAGTCCCTTAAGTTAGGCAAACATTTCTTAATATGATACTGAAAACTGATCCATAAAGAACAAATAAGTAAATTGGAATTCATCAAAATTAGCAATGTCTTCTGTTTGAATGACAAATAAAATAAAGGGCACAAAGTATGAGAAAAATCTTTGCAAATCATAATTTTTCTTGCCTCAAAAAAAAAAAAAAACCCACAAAAAAACAAAACCTATTTTTGAAAAAGGAGTCAGTGTTCTGGAGGGATAGACGCATTTTCTGTCCTTTTGGGCAATCTTCTTCATCTGTGTGGTTACTCACAGCTGAGCTTTTGATAAATATTCATCATGATTTGATAATGTTTGAAAAAAAAAAAATCTCATTCCAGAGAAGTAGACTCCAGCTGAATTTTATATTAGGTCTGGAAAGAGCCTCTAGCCAAAGAGGCTGATGGTCAGGCTTTGAGGTCTGGTGCTTAGGGGAAAATTGCAGAAATTTGGTTAGGTTGATGCTGGACACCAGGGACATGTAGGTGATCTACTTTAACATAGTTCTGGGGTTGCTTCTATCGGGTACATGGGTATCGTCTTGCTTGCTCACAGCTCTAGTCACATCTTTCTCAGTACAAAGAACTGCCTTCTTCATTGAAAAGAACTAGGATCCAGGGAGAGCAATAGTTCTGCTCATTTGCTATAGCTTCTCTCTAATCATATTTTCCCTCCACTTCTAACTCACACCTGTGCCAAGAAATAGTCTCTCTGGGCATCTTGTTCTCCCTCACACCTGTGCCTGGAATCTCCATAGGGCCTGGAATGGGTGTGCATGAAGCAGAGCCTGTGTTTAAAGATCTATCTCCCAATAGTATTAGCTTACAGCCTTCCAGACCTGGGGCTTTTTGAGACCACCTGACTCAAAGGTTTTAAGTGAGGAACAAGAACTTCAAATCATCCTAAGAGGGGCGAGGTCCACAGACCCACACGTTTCTCTAGCTTTTAATCCATGTGGAGCTGCTGCCTGCAATCCAGTGTTGTGTATTTGCTGTCAACTCACCACTCTCTTGTCTGGGACTCTCTGGGTAAACACCTTGTAGAGTCGCCAGCTCTTCCCCAGAACAGGGCCAAACACAAGGGAGGTCCCAATGCACAGCAGAGACAGTCTTATCTATAGGTGGAAGGGGACAGAAGCAAGAGTCAGGACAGGAATCTTCATCGGTCTCCATGCATTCTGATCTACAAAGCTTCAGGTCCATAGAGGGCATCAAATAGAAGATGGACCTAAGTGGCTGAGTGTGATAGGGATCACCTGTGAAAGTGCCCATGCCAGGGATATGAGGAACCGATACTCTCGGGAGCAGCTGATGGAAAAATTTATCCAAGCTTTAGCATTGTATTCAAAACAAAATTTCAAAATGTCACCTACCTGAATGAGAGTTTCCATTGAGCTCCCTGCAAAAACATCTTGAATCCCAAAGAGGTAAGCACTACTGTAAGTCAGACAACTGCCCAGTAAGGTCACAATGTTCAGATTGGGACTGGACATCTTCACAATCCTAGATGGAATTAGGAAGAAAGATGCTTTAAACTATGATTCTTTGCACTGGGGTCAAAGATCTCCAAGATCCAAGCTTCCTCTCCAGCATAATCTTCAATGCAGCCCCAGAGTGAAGGCTCCTGCTGGGAAGAAACCACTTCACTGCCCTGTGAAAACTTATGGCCTATTCAAATTTATTTTCAAAAAGAACTAAATTCTGGCACTTCTTGCAAAGAAGGCTGACTACCTACACTCAGGAGGCAGCAGACAGGAGTTAGGATGGTATCCATGAAGTTTAGGGTTGCTAAGGGATTGCTGTATACAGCTGAGTGAATAAATAACTAGCAGGTAGATACCCAGAGAGACAGTTTGGAGCTTTTAGAAATGAGCTATAAGGTAAATTTCTCTCTGAAAAGAGGTTTGGAATTTTTTGCATACACTCTGTACTTTAATTGACATGTAAATTTTTCTTTTTCTACCTGAGGAAGAAAGAAGAAGCAGGGATGAAAAAGGCAGGAAATTAGGGCAGGATCTTTTCTCCATGTAGTTTTAAATGAGGGTATAGAGCAGTTAGATGATTAGAGTGAGATGTGGACAATCAGGGTCTCAGTCTCTGAGCACCAGCAGAGATTCAGGCTGGGAAACCAGGCTTCCTGAATAGTGACTGAAAACAAATACAATTAACAAGTAACAAGAAGGAATGTAATTTTTTAAAGCATTTTAGTCTAAATAGTGTATTCTATATAAATGCAATATTACAACTAAGAATCATTTGATAATCACTGGATATATATACATATATATATGTATGTGTGTGTGTGTGTATATATATATATATATAATTTTTTATGTGTGGTACTGGGGATTGAACCCAGGACTTTGCACATGCTAGGCAGGTACTAAGCTATATCCCCAGCTCTTTATATTTTGTTTTGAGATAGTATCTTGCTAAATTACCATGGCTTCCCTTAAACTTGTGATCCTTCTGTCTCAGCCTCTTGATTAGCAGGAATTGTAGGCATGTGCCACCACACCCCACTTTATACTTGTATTTTATATAATAACTGGGGAGGAAGGCATTCTTCTCTGTCTCCAAGTTACCTGATTGAATGGCTTAAAGGCCAGGACAAGGTTAAACTATCCACTTAAGGTAGCCTATTTTATATTCTGTTTTATAATTATTTACATATTTTAATTGTACAAATTAATGGGGTTGACAGTGACATTTCTATATATGAAAACATCATGCCTTAATCATATCTAACCTCCCTATTACCCTCCTTTGTCCCCCACCCCCTTCCTCTTTTCCTTCCTTAATAGACTTTCTTCTACTTTCAGGTTTTTGTTTTGTTTTGTTTTTTAAGTTTCCACATATGAGAGAAAACAGGTGACACTTGTCTTTTTGTGTCTGGCTTAGTTTTTTTTTTTTTTTTAACATGATGATTCCCCAGTTCCATCCAGCAATCAAATAATGACATAATTTCATTCTTCTTTATCAGTGAATAATTTTCTACTACACACACACACACACACACACACACACACACACACCATATTTACTTTATTCATTCATGCATTGATGGGAACCTAAGCTGATTTCATAATTTGGCTACTGCGAATAGTGCTTCAGCAATAAACGTGGGCATGCAGGTATCACTATAGTATGCTGACTTCATTTCCTTTGGGGGTACACCCAGGAGTGGGAAAGCTGGATCATATGGTAGTGTGCTATTGTTAGTTTTCTTCTTCTTCTTCTTCTTCTTCTTCTTCTTCTTCTTCTTCTTCCTTCTTCCTTCTTCCTCCTCCTCCTCCTCCTTCTTCTTCTTCTTTTTCCTTTCCTTTTCTTTCTCTCTCTCTCTTTCTTTCTTTTTCCTTTTTTTTTTTTGAGAAACTCCATACTGTTTTCTACAGTGGCTATACTAATTTACATTCCCTTTACATTCCCACCAATAGTGTGTAATTCCCTTTTTTTTCCCCCACATCCTCACCAACATTTGTTAATTTTTTTTCCATAACAGCCATTCAGTGCAACCTATTTTGATGACAGTATTTAGGAGGCATTCAACAAGCAGTCTGGCATGTTGCATTTGCCAGTGTCATAATCACCATGTGCCACATGGCTGGCATCTTAATATATCCCCATACACCAGAACACCGTACCATCACCCTGAAATTCAGCCTGGTCACCACAGGCCAATATACATTTGAGCTTAACTTTGTCTTATAGTTAAAAAAAATGTTGATTTTTTTCTCTCTCTAAAAATGAGAACAACTTTCATGTGTTCCCTTGTAAAATAGGGTAATAATAATTATAATACTTTCTGTCTGAGAGTTTTGAGGCACTATTGCAAAGTGCTTGGCACAGAGCTTGGCACACAGTAGGCATGTCACCAACATTAGGGACCAGTATTATAATCTCACCATTGTCCATGTTTCAGTAACCTAGGAATCATCTTTTTCTTCTTCTGTTATCACCTTTGCTCAATCACCAAGTTCTCTTCTTTCTTATGTCACTCTTTCTTCTCATCTCCATTCCTGTTATCACATTTATCCAAGACACAGTCATGTGAGAGACAGGAGATAAAGTCAGGTGTGACAGGTGGGGATGATGGCTCTAGGCCTCTGTTTCCTCTTCCATGAAATGAAGATAACATCATCTTTCATACCCCCCAGGTCATTGTGGGGCCCAAAAGAAGTATGAGCCAAAACTTAATTCTAAGGTGATATAAAAATATTAAGTTTTAGATTTTTGGTGTAACTTTTCACTTTCTGCAACAGCATTTTTTTTTTCCTGTTATAGCACATCCTGTACCTTACTTTCAGACTTATTTTCCTAAAATACCACCTTTATCACTTAGCAAGAATGACATGTAATTGGGGATTAGCTCAATGGTACAGCATTCTCCTAGTATGGATGAGGCCCTGGGTTTGACCCCTAATACTGTGCCCCCCCAAACTGTGATATCTAAAAGAATTTTTTTTTCTTTCTTCTGTCATTTACCTTAAGTTTCCTCTATCCAAATTTAAGACCTAGCCTATCCTACCTAGACACATTCTCAGGTCTGCCTCCTCTGCCTCCATGTTTTCTAATTGTGGACTTACTGTAGAGTGATCTTCCCTAGTTTCTTTGTCTCTCTAAGACAGAAGGGGGAAGATGTGGTAAATGTTAGCTACATAAATAGGAATGATGCTAACCAGCACTTTCACAAAGCATTCTTTAAGAAAAGTACTACTTTAGAAAGACTGACGTTGCCACTGACTTAGAGCAGAGGTCACTGATGCCATGGGGTTGGCCACTTGGAAGCCTGAGCAGTGATTTTAACCACTGGGGAATTTGTGCAAGACCAATAATCAAGACCATGTCCCCCTGTCCCCTGTACCCCCTAGTTGCTCAAATGCTCCTGCACATAAGCCATGGATATCTGATGGTGACTTCCTTACCAAGCACCTGCCTGGATCTCATAGCCACACATCTGTTGTGTCTAGATCACTAATGGATAGGTTTCTCACTTTATTCTTCTCTGCCTCCAGTTTATCTGAATACCATAATCCTGTCTCCTTTGAGAGATTCAGTCCTGCATGGAATCTTGATTTAGAATTCTTCCCTTTTCTGATCTAGTTAAGAGGAACTCCTTAGTTTTGATGAAATAGATATTACATAGTATTCATATCTCAGACACTGGTGCAAATTCATTGTTCAAATGTCATGGTATAGACTTACATATATATTCTTTCATACTTTTTTTCTCAGGAAATTTTACTAAAAACTTGCCTCAGAAAAGGAAAAAGTGAATAGAAGATGATTTTCCTATTTTGTTTGGCCTAGTGAACACCTGTGAAGCTACTTAAAGGTGAATCATCTCTAATTTAGCAGGATAATTATGTCTGGGGAATGACTTTGCTATACTGATAGGAATTCAATCATCAATGTCATTTATATTTTTCTATTGAACTATTCAGCCTACATAGCTGAATAGTTTAATTCAGTCACAAACACACAATTTCCACAAAGTCATAAGATGTAAATAGTATATACTTAATTATAAATAGTGCCATCTACATTACTGTGTACCATTGATGAAGAGTTAAAAGCCTGAACTGGGTGACTGGCAGTCTGAAAAAAGGTGGTGGTATTAAAAAAAAAGATGTTATAGCTATCTCATTATCTTTTTCTTTTCATTCATTGTCTCAAGTGTAAGGCAAGAGCTTTCTTGATTTTTCTGCTCTTAAGTAAGATTTCAGTATATGTAGAGAAATACTTAATAGATGTCTATAGAAAAATATCTATGTCTGCAGAACTTTTATAATCCTGAAGTATCATTTCAATAATCTTTAATGAATTCTGATGCTTAATTGGGATCCACCAGCTCATGGTATGATGTTTAAAAAAATCTTTATCAAATATTGGTTTCAGAATTTGAAGACATTATATAGGGAGTTATTGGGTTTAGAAACATGGCCTAAGATTGGGGCAGAAGGTAGTTCTTAACGTGCTGTGACTATTAGAAAATTTTCCTAAGATGTCATAGGCTGTGCTTTCTAAAATGCTACATGAATTGATGTAAGTGGTGTCACTGAGCTTTAACATATCCAAAACCAAATATGAATGTCTTTCCAAAAGGCTTTTTAGTGAAATAATTAAGATTTAAATTATAATTCTTTTTCAACCCCCTGTTTTTGATCTGTGCTACAATGGGATGCTAAATTCATCTCATATAGAACTCCAAACACTCTTATCATATCTGATGTGTTATCTGATGTGATCCCGAAAATCTGATCTTTTTGCTGTTGTGCCTATTTCTAATGTCTGATTAATTGTGATACTAATTCAGATTCTTTGCACCTCAAACTAATATTACTGTGACCTCTAGCCATTTATATTTAAACTCTGTATCATAAGAGCTGGCCTGCTCCCTTCTCTCCTGCCTGGGCTACCATCTTAGGAGGCCATCCCAGGAGATTTCATTAACCTTTCAACCTTCAGATTTGTAAATTCTCTATTATAATGACTTCACTTTATTCCACTCCTGACACCCACCCGTGGGTGTTATAGCCTGCATCTTATGATCATTGGAAATGATTCCACTTAAGGAATTTTAAACATCAGTAAGCTGCTCTTTGACTACAATCTGTCTAAAATTTGACTCCTAGTCTTTTCTCTCAACCTGCTTCTCCCACATTCTTACCCAGTCCAGATAACAGGAGTTCCATTTTTCCATTTGCTTGGACCAAAAACCTTGGAGTCATCCTTGACTCTTGCTCATTTCCCACATCCAATCTGTCATGAAATCTTGTTGGCTCCATTTTCAAAATACACCCGGCACCTAACCGCTTCTCACCACCTCTGCTGCCACCACCTGATCAAAGTCTTACTTGCAATAGCCTCCTAACTGGTCTCCTTGCTTCTAACCTGAAACTTCTCCAAAGGCTATTTTCAGCATGCACAGCAACTTGAGTGACACACTGAAGGTAAATTGGATCATGTCACTTCTCTGCACAAAACTCGAAATGGCTTTTGATTTCCAAGAGGAAAAGATAGTCTCTATCAGGGTCTCCAAAGCTTACTCAGTTGGTTCCCATTATCTCTCTAATTTTCTTTTTATTTTAATTTTAAATTTTTTTTTTTTAGTTTTAGGTGGACACAATATCTTTATTTTATTTTTATGTGGTGCTGAGGGTGGAACCCAATGCTTCACACATGCCAGGCAAGCGCGCTACCACTTGAGCCACATCCCAAGCCCCTCTCTCTAATTTTCAAAATCTTCCCTGTGCATATTCCCTTCCAGCCACAGAGCCCTCCCTCCTTGCTGCTTCTTGAAAACAGCAGGTACTCACACACTTCAAGGCTTTGAGTGGTATTCCCTTGCCTGGATATTTCCATCCATATATTTGCCTGGTTCATCTCCTTTCTGTCTTCATATCTTGTTCAAATATTACCTTTTCAACCAGAGCTATAATGGTATCACCATTTAAAAGTATATCCTTCCCCCAGAATTTAAATCATTTTAATCCTTCTTTATTCCCTTCTTCCCATGCTATCACAGTACTTATTACCTTTTAATACAGTACCTAATGCATTTAATTGTTGTTTCTCCCAAACCTAGAGTCCCAATTAGAATTGCTCATGATGAACTCCCAGCATTAGACCCAGATATTCAAAGCACTCACTAAACACTTGATGAATGAATGAATGAATGAAAGTCTCCTATCCTCTAGCCCTCTCATATGCTTCCTCTTTTTTTTTTTTTTTTTTTTTGGTACTGTGCATTGAACTCAGGAGCACTCGACCACTGAGTCTCATCCTTAGTCCTATTTTTTTTTAAATTTTCTTTAGAGACAGGAGGATCTCACTGAGTTGCTTAGCATGTTGCTTTTGCTGAGGCTGGCTTTGAACTCTCCATCTTCCTGTCTCAGCCTTCCAAGCGGCTGGGATTATAGGCTACACCATAGCATCTGGTTTATATGCTTACTCTTAATACCCCTTCCTCACTGACAGCCAGCCTACAGACCTCCATTTCCTTGGTTCTTTTACTTCCTCCAAATCTGTCTCTTCCTTTTTCTACCCAGTTTTAAATCTCTAGTTGGTCACCTGGACTCTTCTTTCAACAATATCCTAACAAGCTCTTTTGCTACGTGTTAAGGCTTAGATATGTGATGTCCTCTAAAAAGTTCATGTGGCAATATCCAGAGGTAAAATGATTCAATTATGAGAGCTGTATCCTCATCAGTGGTTAATTCATTTGACGGATTAATAATTTGAATGGATCAATAGATGATAACTGTAGGCAGGTGGAGCGTAACAGGAGGAACAAGGTCACTGGGGGGTGTGGCCTTGGGGATTTTATTTTGTCTCTGACTCTTCTTTTTTTCTCCTACTTCTTCCTGGCTTCCAAGAACCCAGCAGCTTTTGATGTTCTGCTTCATCTCAGGCCTAGAGCAATGGAATTGGCTGACCATGGACTAAACCTCTGAAACCAAGAGTCCAAACTAAACTTTTCCTCCTCGAAATTGTTCTTGTTAGGTATTTTGGTCAAAGTGATGGAAAGCTAACACATTGCATCTACCCAATAAAACTCAGATAAGAATTACGACCCATTAACTGATTTTACATCAAGGCAGCTGAGGCTGCTGGAGAAAAATTGTACAACTTTGCAGATTACTGTCACCCAAATCAGTCACCTCCAACATCAATCATCCAAGTTTACTGTCCCACCTATCTTTTTACTTGTTCTCTGAATATTCCTCTACATTTGCTTTATGAGTGACTTACCTTATTGGAGTCAAAGAAATAAGAGCACTATCTGTATGGATGATGTCCTCAAGTCTAGGTTTGGGGCCATTCCCCATGTTCTTATAATCCACTGGTGTACATATGCATTAATAAATTGTCATGCTAATAATAATACCACCATTCTGTTTCCATTCTCAAAAGTCAGTCTGTTTCCAATTCATCTATATCTCAGTCCCTAGCACAGTCTTTGGAAAATGCTGTTTCTATAACTTTGTAGTATGAATGTATAAATTTATTAATGGATGTGGAAGGCCCATCTTTTCTTCCTTCCTAATCATATTTTTGTCCTTTTTTTGCTGATCTCACTGTTTTTGCTAATTTTCTTTTTAGATGAAGGATAGGAAATAGGCAGGTGAGTCCAGTGGCTCTAAAGTGCCAGAAATCTCTGAGAGTCATGGTCTGGCTCATGCCTGTGTGTTAAGACAAGAGGGACACATGTTGGATGACAACAGCAGTTCCAAGGAGATACCTGTGGTCTCAGAATGGCTGAGAACTAGCTGGCATTATTGAATACAAAAAGGCCAGAAATATTTTTGAGACTCTGATTGCTATAGACTTCCACGAACATTGAGTTTTAGAAAACTGATATACCACTTAGAAAACGGATACACCCCAAATTCTCACTGGAAAAACTTGTTGTGAACCCTTCTTTGGCTTCCCTTGGGGCTAAAAGGAGTCTAAAAATGAAAGAGAGAAAGGATCCTAGAAGGATGTTTGTGAAGCTTTTAGCTCTCCCAGTCTCTGATTCCAGGAAAGGGCAATATCTGAGGGAGTATTTATCCATGAAGGCACGTGCACATATATGTTCTCCTGTTTCCAATGAGATCAGCCTGCTTCCAAGATCCATTTCTATTGGCCAGATTCTTCCTGGAGAATTCTCCTAGGAAATGCTTTTTATAATGTCTTTTACATCATGTGCCACGGGCTATGCAGGCCCAGAGATATGACAAGAGCCTTTGCTGAGCTGGTGATAGATGAGACCTCATCTTCATGACCACACAGATTTCCAACTCTTTGCTGACATCAGAAGTTAATAATAAGCACCTCTCTCCCAAGTGTCTGAAAAACCTGCTGATTCTGGAATGATTTGATGCTTGTAGCTAGGCTAAGAAGCATGACTTCTTTTTATGTACTTGAAGCTAGCAAATGATGATTTGATATGAGCTAAAATAGTCAGCACTGCCTCTAGGTGGGCCTGGCTTCTCTAAATTATGCTTACATAGTTTTGTTTTACATTGAGAGAGCAAGCTTCCTAACCAGCAGTCTGTCAGTTCAGGTGGACAGATACCAAAGCTGGAGAGAACCTGGTTAGCCACAGCCGAACCCGATGAAATATATAAGGTCCCTTCGGGTTCTTCCCTTCTCAAGATATTCCAGAGAGCCAAGTTCTTCCCCTTATTGCTGATTTATTAATAAGCCAGTCATGCTGCATTTCTGCCTTTCTTCCTTAACTAGGACAATAGGTTGGCCTGGTTAGCAGAGATGCGGTAAACAGTCAACCAGTCAACAAATCATCCAAATAAAATATATAAGTGCAAAAGAAAACTTGCTAAATATTTTGCCCAAATTTCCCCTTTAATTACTTCAGTGTTCCCATGGTTTACTATTTACTATCTTGTTGATGATCATCATCTGTCAAGCATTAATTCGAAAAATCCTAAATATCAACTTGTCAAGATAGTAAGAGCTGGAGCCAGACATGGTGGTGCACACCTGTAATCCCAGAGGCTTGGGAAGCTGAGTCAGGAGAATCACAAGTTCAAAACCAAAACCTCAGCAGCTTAGCAAGACCCTAAGCAACTTAGTGAGACCCTGTCTCAAAATAATATATAGAAAAAGAGTTGGGGATGTGGCTCAATTCCTAGTACAAAAAAAATTTTAAAAAGGGATTAAGAGCTGGAGATAGGAGGGAAAAGGAAATGTAACTCTGCCCTCAGCTCATTAAGATACCACTCCTGGGGGTGGGGATGGGAGGATTAGATGAACTCTAGATGGGGCAAAGGGGAGGGAGGGGAAGAGAGGGGACATGGGGGTAGGAAAGATGGAATGAGATAGTCATTATTACCCTAAGTACATGTATGAAGACATGAATGGTGTGACTCTATTTTGTGTACAACCAGAGATATGAAAAATTGTGCTCTATATGTGTAATATGATTGCAATGCATTCTGCTGTCACATATAACAAATTAAAATTAAAAAAAATTTAGATACACTTTATAAAATAAAGTTCCTTTCCACTCTTTGCTAAAAAAGAAAAGCTACCACCTCCTTGGTTTCTAGCCTTTTCACTGCAAAGACAATTTTTTTTTCATTTTTCTTTTCCTCTTTTAAAATAAAATAAAATTTCAATGTAATATGAATGTTATTTCTTCAATATCCATTGGGTCACTTAATAAGATCTATGTATTTGAATATATGGATATTAATACATGAACATACATATAAATTTACAGTGCACATATTTCAGAGTTCAGAGCTCTCTTGGACTATCAACAGTGCTAAGGAGCAAAACAAAAATACATTCTTCAACTCTTTTAAAAGCTGAAATGTGGAAATTTAGAAACAAGACCAAATACCCATTATCTCATTATAACGACTCAAGTTGAGGGGCAGTAGAGAAAAAGCATATTGATAAGTTCATGATATGAGCTGGTGAGAAGAAAGAAATAAAAGCCCCAAAGTGTACCCTTGGAATGGAAGCTTGTATGAACTTACTGAGAAATACTATGGCCACATGCCACATTGATTTTTTAAAAATTCATTTCCAAATGCATTTTTCCACATGTAACTGTGAAATATTTCAAATCCCAGGGGAGAAAACAATAGAAACACAAATTTTCCTCTTTTCTTTGAAAACCTTAGACCCTAGAGTTACAATCCAGGCATGTGCTGTGATTTATGAGGCAGTGATTTCAACTTTCCCCCCTTTGCTGTGGGAAAAGGCCTTGAGCAAGTCCTAGCAGGCAACTGGCAGCACTTCCCAAAAGGCACACCAGATGCCCTGATTTTAAGTAGGGCATAAAGCACCAGCACAACTGGCCACAGGAAACACCCAATCACAGGAGTCTGCTTCCGGACCAGAGTGTCATTAGCTCCCAAGTGACTCACAAGTCAATCTCTTCGAGGCAGGAGGGAAGATTCACCTGCCATATGGGGAAACTTCCTCTCCCTCTCCTCCTCTTTCTCCTCCTCAACTTTGCATCAGAGAACATTGGGCCTTGGGGGATCTTGAAACCTGAGAGGAATCCTGAAGCAGAAAGCTGTTGGAGTGCTTCCCCACTGGCCACAAGCCATGAATTCATAATTCTGTGACTGGGTCTGACACAGCTCTGTCCCCATCAGCACCTTCTGTATGACTCTGAACCTAGATGAAGCTTACCGAGTATTTGTTAAAATGCATAAACTATTAGAATTTGAGGGGTCTTCCAGGTTCAAGGCTCAGAAGAGATAAAAGGAAGTGTGCTGCTAGGCAGGACCTGCCTTCTCCTCACCATTCCACCCCCACCAGGTGTGTAGGGCAGAATTGGAGACCCGGAGGTCTGAGGCTCACAACTTGAAAACCAGTGATCTGCCCCGTCTCCCTCATTGTAAGATGAAGGGACTTGCATGTGGTTTTAGAGCCAGTCAGGGACCACACTGGGACAGCTGATCCAAATGTCCTGACTGGTTCCTCCAGGGTTCTTTTGCTTCCTCCTGGTAACTCCAGCCGCCTGGCATCCCTGTTCTCATACTAATGATTAACGAAGCTCTGCCAGGGGCCTTCCTGACCCAGATTTCTAACATGCTGTAGTAGTGTTAATAGGCCAAGGGTTTTCACCTGCCTCCTCAACTGAGGCTCCACAAAGGCCCCCATTCAGCTGTTGGTGTCACCAAGAGGACATAGAGGGAGAGTCCTGGGTGACCTGGGTTCACAGAGCCTCTGTAGTTTCTATGAGGTTTTTGTCTGCCTCTTCAGATTCTGTCCGCTAGCTTGGATCTTGGGCCTTGGCAGACTTTCCATTTTGCCTACTGGATTCACACACTGGCTAGAACTTCAGACTGAATTCTTACTGCAATTTCGGGTTCTTGGTTTCTGTATTTGTCTGGTGTCTCTCAATGTTGTCCCCAGCAGTGACAGGAGTTGTATATTTATTATATGCTAGAATCAATGTAAAAGGAACAACTAATAGATAATGTGTGTGTGTGCATGTGTGTGTGTGTGTGCACGCAAGCGCGTCTTTCATGGATTAATTCTGAGGTAGCCTGGTGTAGTGGAAATCAGACTGACTAAATTTACTAGCTGTGCATATTCAGTGATTTGCCTAACTACTCTGAGGTAGACTCTTCATCTGAAAATGGGGAAAATAGTATTTCTCCTGTGTGCTATCAAGGTTAGGAGATAATATATCTAAAGTGCAAAGCATAGAAAAGATACGTAATAGAAAGTAGCAACTATTAATCTTAAATTGTGTTTACACATATAGGAACTAAGATCTGATTTTATGAGTTTGAAGTGCTAAAGTGTCCTGAGGCACCTTTGAATGATCAGAAATTACACTATAGTCAAAATCATCTGAGCATGTCATTTCTATTTCTACAAATAGAGGTAGAATAATATTAAAAAGAGTAGGCAACGTAATCTATTTAATGTATACTAGGTAGTTGCTAAATGCTCGCTCTACATAGGCTAATGCAACCTTCAAAGCATTCTGAGATAAAAAGCATCATACTTCTGTTTTTAAATATGGCAAAGGGTTAACAACGTTCAATAAAGTGATCAATCCACGTGCCTTGTAAGTGAGGAGATGGGATTTGAGATGGGATTTTATTCCATAGCTGAGTTCTTTCTTATGCCACTTAACCTTCACTGTTCACACACACGTAACTGGTCGTGAACACTGTTAAGGAAGAACCCTCATCCCCTTGTCTCTGTTTTCCTAACCAGGTTCACTGAAGAAACACTTCCTTCCTCTGTGCCCATGTGTGAAGCTTCTGGAGAAGTCTCACACATCTCCATATACAGCCCAGCATTTGCTTCCCTGAAAGCAAGGAGTGGCCAGTGGGACAGCCCTGGGCTATTCTCTTCCAAATGGTCTTTAGAGAAAGAATCTCCACATCTCTTTCCTCCTTTTGCTCCTCCAACAGGCAGTGGGCTCTCTCTCACTTCTTGGACCCTGTTTCAGCATTACATAAAGCAGTAGTTTCTCACTTAACTTTCACCAGAAATCCCTGTGCTTTCTTTTTAATCAAAAATCTTTTCATTTTGAAATTACTTAGGACACAAGAAGTTGCAAAAGCAGTACAGAGAGTTCATATGTACCCTTTACCCAGCTTTCCCCAGGAACATCTTACACAATCAGCATATGTAACCAAAACCAGGAAACTGACACTGGTGCAATATTCTTATCTGAACTATAGTCCCTATTTGAATTTCACTGGATTTACATGGTGTGTGTGTGTGTGTGTGTGTGTGTGCACGCACACACACACACGTGCACATGTGTAGTTCTATGTGTAGATTAATGTAACAATCATCAGGTCAGGATACTGAACTGTTCCATCACACACACACACAAAACCCTCATGTTACTCCTTATAGTCACACCCTTTCTTCTACCCTAATTCTGACAACCATTTACTTGTTCTCTCATAACTACAAATTGGTCTTTTGAGAATGTTATGTAAATGGCATGCAATGTGTAAAACTTTGAGATTGGCTTATTTTACTTAACATAACACCCCTGAGATCTATCCAAGTTGCTGCAGGTATCAAGATGTTCCATTTTTATCGCTAGGTAGTCTTCCATTTAAAAAAATTTTTTTAGTTGTTAATGGACCATTTACTTTATTCTATGTACATGCAGTGCTGAGAATCAAACCCAGTGCCTCACATATGCTAGGCAAGCACTCTACCACTGAGCCACAACCCCAGTCCGGTAGTCTTCCATTTTAGGATGCCCCACAATTTTATATCCATTCACCTGTTGAAGGTCATTGGAGTTGCTCCCAGTTTTTCCCCCTAGCTTTACATTTATAATTGGCAAATAACTATTATATATTTACCGTGTACAATATGCTACTTCAATAAATGCATATATTTTGAGAAATTGAATCAAGTTAAATTAACATATCTATCACCTCACAAATTTTTTTGTTCTGAGCACATGAAAGATACACTTTTATAGCAATCTTAAAGCATAAAATACCTTATTATTAACTACACTCACCATGCTATACAATTGCTATCCGGAATCTAATCATCCTAGCTGAAACTTTATAACCTCTGCCCTGACCAGCATCTCTCCATTTCCAATCTTCACTTCAACCTTAGTTCTTGACAACCATAATTCTACTCTCTGCTTCTGAGTTTCAATTTTTAAAGTTCCACATATAAGACAATGCAACATTTGTTTTTATTGTGTCTTGCTTATCTCACTCAGTATAATGTCCTCTATATTTATCCATTTTGTCCCAAATGATAGGAAGCTCTTTTTAAAGGCTAAATAATATTCCTTTGTACCCAGATGCCACTTTTCTTTATGCAGACACTGATTCCGTATCTTAACTATTATGAATAATGCTACAATGAAGACGAGAGTGAAGATATCTCTCCCACATACTGATTTCATTTCCTTAGACTATATAACCAGAAGTAGGATTGCTGGATCATATGTAGTTCTCTTTTTATTTTTCTGAGGCAACTCCGTATTATTTTCCCTGATGTACTTACTTACATTTCCACCAACATTGTACAATCTCCACATCCTCACCAACGCTTATTTTGCATCTTTTTGATAAAACTATTCTAACGGTTCTATCTCATTGTGGTTTAAATTCACATTTCCTTAATGATTAGTGATGTACTCACTAGCCATTTTGTTGTTGTTGTTGTTTTCTTTAAAGGAATGTCTATTTGTGTCCCCTGTCCATTTTTAGAATTGACTTATTTGTTTTCGTGCTATTGAGTTGAGTTCTTTATATGTTTTAGATATTTACCAAATATTTTCTCTCAGACATTACCTCTAAGAAAACTCTGCTTATTGTTTTCTTTGCTGTTTAGTTTGTTATTTAGATTCTGTTTTTATGTAATCTCATCTGTCCATTTTTTGCTTTTGTTGTGCTTTTGGGGTCATATCCAAAAAAAAAAAAATCATTGCCCAGACCAATGTCATGGAACTTCCCTGTTTCTTCTAGAAGTTTCATAGTGTCTTATATTTAAGTCTTTATATATATATATATATATCCTAAGTTTTAAGTGGACACAATATCTTTATTTTACATTTATGTGGTGCTGAGGATCGAACCCAGTGCCTCGTGCATGCTAGGCGAGCATTCTACCACTGAGCCAGAACCCCAGCCCATGTCTTTAATATATTTTGAGTTGATTTTTATATGGTATGAGATAAAGATCTTATTTTATTCTTCTGCATGTGAACATTCAGTTTTCCCAACACCATTTACTAAATACAATGTTCTTTCTTTTTTCTGTATTCTTGGCACCTTTGTTGAAAAATCAATTGATTATAAACAAATAGACCCTTTGTCTGTCTGACTAGTTTATATCTCGTTTTTTGTTGTTGTTGTTGTTTTTGTACTGGGGATTGAATTCAGGGGCACTCGACCACTGAGCCACATCCCCAGCCCTATTTTGTATTTTATTAGAGATAGGGTCTCACTGAGTTGCTTAGGGCCTTGCTAAGGCTGGCCTTGAACTTGCAATCCTCCTGTCTCAGCTTTCTGAGCAACTGGGATTACAGGCCTACTCCACAGCACCCAGCTATGTCTGTTTTTATGTCCGTATTATGCTGTTTTGATTATTAGAGCTTTGTGGTAGATTTTGCAGTCAGGTAGTGTGATACTAATAGCTTGATTCTTTTTTTATCAAGGTTGCTTTGGCTATTTTAGGGCTTTTTTGTGTTTCATAGCAATTTTTAGATTTTTTTTTATTTATACAAAAAGTAACACCATGCACTGGGGTGGTGGCTCAGCAGTAGAGTGCTCACATAATGTGTGTGAGGCCCTGGGTTTGATCCTCAGTACCACATAAAAATGAATAAATAAAATAAAGATATATATATATATA
>NW_025999968.1:35122-89184 GCF_001458135.2 Marmota marmota marmota | reverse complement strand
ATATATATATATATATATATATATATATATATATATATATATTTCAATAGTGTTACTTTAATATATATATATTAAATATATATAGTAAATATATATATATTAAAGTAACACTACTGAAATATTAGTAGGGATTACAATGAATTTATATATTGCTTTGGGTAACATGGGTACTTAAACAATATTTATCTTCCAGTCCATGAACATGGGATATCTTTCCATTTATTTGTGTCTTCTTCAATTTATTTTATCAGAAAGATATCTTTCATCTTTTTGGTTAAATTTATTTATTTGTTTATGGTACCAGGGATTGAACTCAGGGGAACTTAACCACTGTGCTACAACCTCAACCCTTTCAATTCATATATGTTTAAGACAGGGTCTCACTAAAGTTACTTAAGGCCTCACTTAAATGCTGAGGCTGACCTGAACTTGTGATCCTCCTGCCTCAGCCTTCTGAATCACTGGAATTACAGGCATTCACCACTACCCCTGACTCCATTTATTTTTTGATGCTATTGTAAATGGGATTTTTAATTTTTTCAGATAGAACACTGTTGGTATTTCCAATTTAAAATATATGTATACAACACACACACACATATATTTGAGTTGTAGTGGGCACAATATTTTTATTTTTATTTATTTATTTATTTTAATATGTTGCTGAGGATCAAATCCAGGGCCTCATGTGTGCAAGGCAAGTGCTCTACCACTAAGCTACAACTCCAGCCCCAGTATTTCCAATTTTTTTTGACTATTGCAAATAAACCTTTGTACATAGGCTTTGTGTGAATATAAAATTTCTTTTCTCTAGGGTAACTATACAGAATTGTAATGGTTGACTCATATAGTAAGTGTTTAACTTTCTAAGAAAATATCAAATTATTTTCCATAGTAGTGTATGGCAATGTATGAGAGATTCAAGTTTCTCTGCATCATGCTAACATTTGGTATAGTAGTCTATATGCTTTGGGTTCATATGTGTCAGTCTTTAAGAATAGAATCCTTGGACATCATTTGATGGTCAGCCCTGTATTTGTATGTACTCTAACTGGAGTGAATCCTGGAGGGAAGGAAGTGTGTTTTAATGTGCTGAATTCTTATCAAGTACCTTCTATGTGCCAGACACTGTGGCAGGGGTTAGAATACAAACTACTGTATTTGACTTTGAGGATTCAAAATTTAGCACAGGAGAGGAGTAAGGGAATAAATAAATATGATTATTAAATAATGAAGTAAATAAAATAGGCACGTGCAAAATGCCATGGAAATCATCCTTGGGGGCTGCGGTTGTGGCTCAGTGCCGGCCTAGCACAGGCGAGGCACTGGGTTCAATCCTCAGCACCACATAAAAATAAATAAATAAAATAAAGGTATTGTGTCCAACTACAACTTAAATATATATATGAAATCATGCCTTGGAAGACTGGCTGTTAAATTCTAGCACCAGAATCACTTGGAGAGTTTATTAAACTACATATTGATGGTCCTAATCCCACAGAGGTTTGGATTAATCAGGGTCTAGGGTAGTCCTGAGAAACTGCACTTCTAATAAGTTCTCAAGTGATACTGCTGGTGCTGGCCAGCAACCTCATTTTAAGAGATAGGAGTTTAGGGCTGGGGTTGTGGCTTAATGGTAGAGTGCTTGCCTAGCATGCGTGAGGCACTGGGCTCAATCCCTGGTACCACATGAGAATAAAACAAAATAAAGGTATTGTGTCCATCTACAGCTAAAAAATATATTTTTAAAAAAGAGATAGGAGTTTATTTTAAATAATGGATGGGACTTTGTCAGGTGATAAGTGAGAAAAAACAATATCAAATTAAATGGGTAGGGCTGGCGTTGTGGCCCAGTGGTAGAGTGTGTGGCTTATGTGAGGTCCTGGGTTTGATCTCCAGAACCCCAGCACCACCAAAAACAAAATTTTAAAAAATGCAAATAGGTAGATAGGATTCTAGAGCCAATAAAAATAGCTAGTAAGAAGAATGGTAAAATCAGCACATTCACTATGGCAGAAATTAAGAAAAGAAAAGGCTTCAGAAAGAAAGAATAGATGATATGGTTAACAATGTCAATGTGTTTTGATGGCTAAAAAGAATGGAATATAAAAGAAATCTGTTGGTTTAAGGACCTTGGCAAGGAGTCAGATCCAGTAATCTTTCAGTAGAGTAAGAAGAATTGGTTGAGAGTGAATTGGAGATTAGAAAGTGAGGGTGATTAGTGAAATCTATTCCTTTAAGAGATTGACAATAAGATGGGGAGAATTGGGGCAGCAGCTTCAGAGAGAGGCACAAACAAGAGAAGAATTTCTTCTGGAAGTCTTCTCAAGTCTCAGAAGAAACACCAACAGTTTCCATCTGTCTTTATCTGTCTACCTGACTGGAAATATGCAAAACACAGAAAGCTATTTGATCAACTACTACCAATCTATGCTCAGGAGGCAATTTGAGTTTGGTAATCACTCTGTTGTCTTTCTCAACAAATTCAGAGTCACATAATTAGTTTATTCCACTGACTTTTTGTACCTGAGCACTCCCAGAGCTACACTGTGAGAACAGAAGATCCAGTGTCATCTAGTGTCTTCCTCCTTGTAGATTTTAAGAAATCCCTTTATGTTTTGTACTGTCTTCAAAATGCTTCTCCAGGGGCTGGGGTTGTAGCTCAGTGGTGGAGCGATTGCCTAGCATGTGTGAAGTACTGGGTTCAATCCTCAGCACCATATAAAAATAAACAAATAAAGTAAAGGTATTGGGCCCAGTTATCATTAGAAAAAAAGAGAGAGAAAGTGTTTTTCAAAGTCTTTTTATCTTCTTTTTCCTATTTTGTAACTAACCTACCATACTTTCTGCTTCTCTCTGGAGAGCTTTTTACATTTTTTGAGATGTTGCTTTCCCTCAAACAATAACTACTATGACTGCCATGTTTTTATATTTCTGTATTTTTAAAATAATCAGTTACTTTTTCCCTATGCCTCCAATGAAGTCTCTTAAAATAGTTTCCATCTCTTATGAACACCTGCCTTTCAATTTTCTCCTAGCAAAGGATCATGTGTTTTCAGCTTTCTTAATGAGAATTGAATAATTGAATTACATTTTCTGGGTTTATGTATTTACTTGTGTCTTGATCACTTACATCAGTTGAATCAGTCATGATTACCTCATAAAAGTGACTCTTAGTCACTAGGCAAGAGCCACAGCCAGGACATTTTCTATAGCTTTAGGGGGTTCGAAACTTCCTGTTTAAGAAAGTTCATTCCATTACAAATTTTACAAATTCTTATTAAAAAGTTCACCTCTACTTCTTAATCTGACTAAGCATTTTATAATTTTCATGTAGGCTAACTTCCCCACTTTTGAATGCCTGACACAATTTCTAAGATTCCAAATCTCTAATATTACTATATAGATATCATCAGCTTGGTCACTCTAGTATATATCAATGACTCTCAAACAATAGAACAACTTGGAGAGTTTTTTTTTTTTTTTTTTTAAACTGCTGCTTGTATCCTACACTTAGATGTCTTGATTTAACTGTTCTTGGTGAAACCTGGGCATCAGGGTTTTTAAGAGCTCCAATGAAGAGAAATTAGAACCCTCATACATTGTTGGCTGGACTGTAAAATGCTGCAGCTACTTTGAAAAAGAGTCCTAAACATACCTTAAACACAGTCACCATGTAACCCAGCAATTCTACTTGTAAGTTTACATCCAAGATAAGTAAAAACTTACACATAAAACCTTGGACATGAATGTTCAAAGCAACATATTATTCAGGATAGCAAAAAGGTGGAAACAACCAAATATCCATTAAATGATGACTGGATAAACAAATTGTGTAGCATTCATACAATGGTATATTATTCAGACATGAAAAGAAGTGAAGTTCTGTTCTCTTCCACCATGATGCTCACTGAAGGCTCAGAAACAGTCAACTACGGACTGAAACTGTGAGCCGAAATAGATCTTTCTCCTTGTACATTGTTTTTCTTAGATATTTTGTCACAGCAAGAGTCCTAAACATACCTTAAACACAGTCACCATGTAACCCAGCAATTCTACTTGTAAGTTTACATCCAAGATAAGTAAAAACTTACACATAAAACCTTGGACATGAATGTTCAAAGCAACATATTATTCAGGATAGCAAAAAGGTGGAAACAACCAAATATCCATTAAATGATGACTGGATAAACAAATTGTGTAGCATTCATACAATGGTATATTATTCAGACATGAAAAGAAGTGAAGTTCTGTTTAATGCTACAACATGGATGCACTTAGCAAACACACTAAAATGATGCTAAGTGAAAGAAGCCAGACACAAAGGGTCTCATTTTGCATGGTTTTATTTATATGGAATGTTCAGAATAGGCAAACAGAGACAGATTAATGGTTGCCAGAGGCTGGGAGAAGGGAGGAATGAGGAGAGACTGCTAAAAGGTACAGAGTTTCTTTTTGGGGTGATGAAAATGTTCTGGAATTAGTGATGATGGCTACTCAACCCTGGAATCATACTAAAAAACCACTGAATTGCAGACCTTAAAAAAAGTGACTTTGACAGTATATGAAAAATATCTCAAAAGGAAAAATAGAATCTCTATTCCTGTGGTCATCTTCTGTGTCGGAGACATTCTTATTTATGGATATTTGAGCAAGATTCTCCATTGTCAATAACATTTCTATTTTACTATTCTTGTTGTATATTTCATGCAAAATTAGGCCACCTCCTCCCTTTTACTCTAAGAGCCGAAAACTCAGCATAAAATTAATTCCATAGTGTGGTAGAATGAAATATCTGGTTTCAGTCACCTTTAGATATGAGGGAAATAAATTCCAGAGAAAGAAAACTAGAATAATAGGGTCTCTATTAAATGGGAACAGACCATTCTGCAACCTGGGAAGGAGAAGACCAATGACATTGTGATCGAAACCTATTATATTACAAAGAGATTGTGATAGTGTGGATCTGAATCCCACCCAAAGGCTCATGTGATGAAGGTTTGGTTTCCAGTGCAGCAATGTTCAGAGGTGGGAGTTTTGGGAACTGACTGAATGTCATAAGACTCTGAGTCTCATTAACAGATTAATCCACTGTTGAACTGATTATTAGAAGGTGGTGGGAACTGTAGGGTGGCCGGGGAAGTTGGAGGAAATAGGCTACTGGGGAATGCTATGGAAGGGCATATTTTGTTCCAGGTCTCTCTCTCTCTCTCTCTCTCTCTCTCTCTCTCTCTCTCTCTCTCCCCGCCCCCCCTCCATCCTGGCTACCTTGAGATGAGCAGCTCTGCTCTGCCAACACTCTTCCACCATGATGCTCACTGAAGGCTCAGAAACAGTCAACTACGGACTGAAACTGTGAGCCGAAATAGATCTTTCTCCTTGTACATTGTTTTTCTTAGATATTTTGTCACAGCAACAAACATCCAACTAACACAAAAATCTCAAGTATGGCAAAATGAAATCCTAGAAGATTTGAAAGAGAAGATAACATTTAGACATGCAAATTTAGGATATGAAAAATAAAGTACCAACCTGCAAAATACATAGTAATTTAAGGGTGATTATTATCTTCCAAGAGATGGTACAGGCAATGAAATACAGTTTTAAGGAAATGGTTCCATAATAGATTATTTGCCAAAAGGAGTTGCTATTCGTAAGAGGTTGTTTTTCTTTTTGGGGAGATGGGCCTAACCATGAAGGTAAATCAGAGGATTTACCTGCCTTCTCCCATGAAGGTGCTTGGTATCACTATCAAAGATAGAAAAATGGTCAGAATTGAGACTCAAATGGTGGCTAAGAATTTAGTCCAGAAGAGTTTAGAGTCAGGAATCTGGCAAGGCCCATAAGCCAGACACTGAGAACCTGAAAGTAGAAACAAGCAGTGGTGGAATACGCAATGATGTCTAGGACCAAGAGACACTGTGAGGAAGAGAAATACAGAAAGAGCCAACAAAAGGGAAAACTATGAATGAGTCTATCAATCAGGGCCAGGGAAGACAGAAAATTCTCAGAGCTCCCAGTCAGTGAGAGATGGTGCCAGAAAGGCCCAAGCTGGCATGGGTATCTATGCCAAGGTCTAGGGTTGTGGGCAGGCACTGGGCCACTAGAAAAGAGTGTGAACAGACTTGGAACAGGCACTGGCTGCTTCTCTTTAGCCTCTGCCTTGGGCATGTTGACCTAATTTTGTAAGAGACGAGGCCCAGGAAGCTTTTGCGTTTCAGGGCTGAATCCTAACATCCAAAGGGTTGTAGCTGCTTTGATTGCCATCCAGGCCAGTGTCACTGTCACCATGGGCTGGATTTCAACAGATATCTATGGAGAGGGTATGCTCGGGGTGCAGAAAGTGGTAGTTACAGTCTGAAGTTTATAATGGGCTTGCTATAAAATGAATTTACTGAGTAAACCCAGACTACTGATTTTTTTTGTGCCCTGAGCCAAGGTATGTATGCCCAGGTCTGGGGAGGGACTAAGGGGTAGTTGGGAGTTAAAAGGCCAGCTGCATAAAGGAGGACATGAAGGCGGTTTGTTCTTTGCAGTCCTAGGCTGGATGGCCATGACACTAATCCAATGTGAAAATTCTCAGGATTGGAAATAATCGTTCAGATGTTACAGAAACAATATTACCAATTTGTTTGCCGTTTCTCTTTCCTTTCTTCTGTTTTCTTTCTATTTTTTTTAATGTTCAAAGTAGATAAGGCTCAGATTTGTAGAAAACAATTCATGTTTTGAGAAAACTATACTTACAGATAAGCTTTTCTAATTTGCCAGTTCTTTTGTGCTGAGCCATGTTTTCCAACAAACAAAACACACTAATAAATCTATCAGGGGCAGAAAGGCAGTGGGGGACAGCTGCAGCCGCATCATCCAGGAGTGACAATGATTAATTCCTACATCTGCTCAGTCGAACAGAAACAAAGGTCACCATGCATAGATTAGCATCGTGATCACCACCCCCTCCCAGCACACGCAAATGCACACATACATGCAGAGAGAGAGAGACAGAGAGAGAGAGAGAGAGAGAGAGAGAGAGAGAGAATCTTTCACCTTTCACCACTGACAATGGCGACATTCAAAATGCCTGAAAAAACATTCACTATCTGGTCAAAAGGAAATAATGGAAAACAAGAAAAGAAAAAAACAAGATCAAGATCTTTAGCAAGATGGTGAGGGGAAAAAAGCATAGAGAAGGATTGGGCATTGATTAATGTCAGATTACTGTCCAATCTTGAGCAAAATTTGGATGCTCAGATATATTTATGAAAACAAAGGGAACAGGAAATTAAGGAATAAATCCTAACACAGCAATCTGATCAAAGGAAGAGAGGATATTGTGGTGAATACAAATATTTGGTATATTAATCTTCTCAGGCTGCCATAACAAAATACCATAGGCTGTGTGGCTTAAACAACAGAAATTTATTTTCTTGCAGTTTGGGAGCTAGAAGTCCAAGATCAAGGTATCGTCATGGTTGGCTTCTAGGGAGGCCTCTCTTCTTACTGGGTCCTCCAAGGTCTCTTCTCTGTGCATGCACAGGGAGGGAACTCTGGTTTTCTTCTTCTTCTTCTAAGGTACCAGTCTATTAGATTAGGGGCTCACCTAATGACATCATTGAATCCAAAATACCCTATCTTAAAATACAGTCATACTGGGGGTTATGTGAAAAAAGTCATTCAATATATGAATTTGGGGGAAATACTTTCTGTCTATAACATTTAGAATTATGTAAAGAAGGTGTTAGGAAGTTGACTCTTTGTCCTGAAGACATTCCCACCTCCTATTTATGACCCCTACAATTATAGCTCCCTGATAGTTTGCTTTTAAAAAGATAATATTAAGCTAAGAAAGGTATTTTTTTATTGGTTCTTTCTAGTTATACATGACAATAGAATTAATTTTGACATAATTATAAAAGCATGGAATATAATTTGTTTTAATTCAGTCCCTAGTATGTCCCCTTCCCTTCTCCTCTTCTCTCCCACTGTTCCCTTCCTTCTAATTTACCAATTTTTATTTTTTTAAAATATTTTATTTTTTAGTTGTAAATGGACACGATATCTTTATTTTATTTTTATGTGGTGCTGAGGATCGAACCCAGGGCCTCGCGCGTGCTAGGCGAGCATTCTACCGCTGAGCCACAATCCCAGCCCACCAATTTTTCTATTACAGTTTTTTTTAAGTTAGTGTCTTGTGGATGTACATGATGGTGAGATTCACTGTGGTATGTTCATAGATGTACATAGAAAAGTTAGGTGAGATTCATTCCACTGTCTTTCCCTATCCATCCCTCCCCACTTCCCTTCATTCCCCATTGTCTACTCCACTGATCCTTCTTCTATTCTTTTATAAATAAATAAATAAATTATTTTTTATCTCCCTTTATTTTGGATTAGCTTCCACACATCAGAGAAAACATTCCAATGAAAGTTTTAAAACACACAAATTACAAATATCTCAATGAATTATTAAAAAGAAAACATCTATGTGACTATAACCCATGTCAAAAGAGAACATTACAAATATCTCAAAATTCTACCTCATAATTATTACCCTTACCCTTTTCCCTAAAGGTAAAATACTATACTGACTATAAAATACTTTATTGACTATAATTTAATTATGCCTGAACTTTTTAAATAAAAGGGAACCCTAAAGCCCATGCTGCTTTGTGATTAGCTCTTTTAACCTGATATTGTGAGATTCATTCATGTTGCTGGGTATCACTGTAGCATGTTCACTTTTACTTCTATATAGTATTTCACACAGGATTATACCACAGCTTATTTATTCCTTCTACTACTGATGGACATTTGAAAATTACAAATAACACTATCATGAATATTTTATACATATTTTAAACATAGTTCTGTTGGATATAATTTACGTGTAAATTGAAAGTAAATGGATTCCTAGTTTCAGATTTGTTAAATTATTTTTACAAATGTATGTACCAATTTATATTCTTACCAAGAGGAGATGAGTTTATTAGCTTCACATCTCTACCTACTTTATTGTTACTTTGTTAGTATGTATCTCATTATATTTTTATTTTAATTTGCAATTCTGCAGTTACACACACCTACTAGTCTACTTTCTGTCTCTATAAATGTCTATTCTAGGTATTTCATATAAATGGAATTATACAATATGTGGTCTTTCATGACTTTTTTCACATAACATGTTTTTAAGTTTCATCCATGTTGTAGCATGAATCAGTAACTCATTTTTATGGTTGAATCCTACTTAATTGAGTAGTTTGTGTCATTTATCTACTCATCAGTTGATGGACATTTGTTTTTCTCCACTTTGGGGCTATTAAGAATAATGCTATGTACATTAATTTATGAGTTTTTATGTAGACATGTTTTCATCTTCTTGGGTTCATACCTAGGAACTGAATTGCTGGGTTATATGGTAACCATGTGTTTAACATTTTGGGGAAATGCCAAAGTATTTCCACAGCAGCAGCACCATTTTCCATCCCCACTAGCACTATATGAGTATCCTTATTTCTCCACATCCTCACAAAAACATGTTTTTGGTTTTTTTTTTTTATTACAGGCATCCTAGTGGGTATAAAGTGGTATCTCATTACAAATACCTCAATGAATTATTAAAAAGAAAACATCTATGTGACTATAACCCATGTCAAAAGGGAACATTATAAATATCTCAAAATTCTATCTCATAATGATCTGCATTTCCCTCGTGGGTAATGATGTGCCTATTGGCTGTTTGCATATCTTTCTTGGAGATATACCTATTCAGATTCTTTGCCTGTTGAAACATTGTTTTTTTTATTATTGAACTATAAATATTATTGATATATCTAGACACAAGTCCCTTATCAGATAAATGATTTAAAACTTTTTTTCATTCTGTAGGTTCTTTTCACTTTTTAAAAAAGTGAGAATATTCTATTTATTTTTTGCAGTGCTGGAGATCAGACCTAGACCTTGTACATGCTAGGCAAGTGCTCTACTGCTAAGCTATACCTCCAGCCTTCTTTTCAGTTTCTTGATGGTGTTTCACTTCTGAAGCAGAGAAGTTTTTCATTTTGATGATGCTGAATGAATCTACTTTTCTCTTGCTCCTGTGCTTTTGGTGTCATTTAATTGTGTTTTAATAAATACGAGTTCTTATTTTTTATTATTATCAAAGGTTTCATGAACAGGTCCTATAAAATTCACTTCTGTATTTATAGTGAAACTACTCATTATATCATTCAATATCCACAATACACAGTTGTGAGTAAGAAGTTTTTTCAGAAAATAGTTACTTTTAAAAGTCTGAATTTACTAATAAAATGTGTTTATCCTTTTGGATGTTTTCTTTTTTTCTTGTCATGAAACCCAAAGATAACTTTTTAAACTTTTATTTAAGAAAACTATATATAAAAAAATACATAAATATAAAATTCACTGCCTTTTAATAAACAAACACATCTGTGCAAGCAGCATGTAAGTCACGAAATATAACCTATACTCAAGTAGATTTTCTCTTGTATTCTTTTGGTCACTATTCCTTCTTTTTCCCTTCCTTCCTGACCTTAGGACAAGTACTATCTTGTCTTCTGACATCTTAAATTAGGCTAGCCTATTTTTGTGTTTCATGTAAATAGAATCATACTGGATATAATTATTGTGTATGACTTTTGCTCAACATTATTTTTATGAGTCATACATAATGTGCCATATAGTTATAGACTGTTTATTAGTTCATTCTCATTGTTGAGCAGTACCTAATCATCGAGTGTATTATGAGCTATTTAGACATTAAGTTGGTGATGGGCATTTGAGTAGCATCCAGTTGGGTTTTGCTGTGGTTTGAATACGATCTGTCCCCACCCGAACTCATGCTGACATGTGGTCCCCAAAATAAAAGTGTTGAGAGGTGGTGGGGATCTTCAGAGGTGTTTTGGGTCATGCAAGTACCACCACAGGAAAGGATTAATGTCCATCTCATGTGAATGAGTTCAGTCTCGTGGGGCTGCTTAGTTGCCATGAGTAAGTTGTTGTAAAGCAAGGCCATCACATATTTGGTCTCTTTTGTATGCATCCACTTCCACTTCGGTTTCTCTGCCATGTTGTGATGCAGCCAGGGGACCTTCACCAGATACTAGCACCATGCTATTTGGCCTTTACAGTTACTAGAACTGTGAGCCAAATAAGCCTCTTTTCTTTATGCATCACCCAGCATCAGGTATTGTTATAGAAGCACAAAAGGGACTCAAATAGGATTATTACAAACACTGCTGCTAAGAATATTCCAGTACATGAATTTTGGTGAACATATGTAGGCAATTTTGCTGGAATTTCTGGGACCTAGAGTATTAACAAGTTTAATAGATACAACTAAACAGTTTCCCAAAGTGATTACATCTTGTAGTTAAGCACTATATACACTGTTTATATATAATTTGTTTTTACAATGTTTACTGCATATATAATGATGGTACCATATAGCTTAGATTTATAGTAGACAATACCATTTGGGTTTACTCCAAGATGTTCACACAATGATGAAATTACCTCACCATACATTTCTTAGAACAGCATCTCTGTCATTAAATGGTGTGTGACTGTACTTCCACATCAATGCATAAGAATTTCCCATTGCTCCCCATTCTTCTCAACACTTGGTTATGTCTGTTTTTTCTTTTTTGATTGTAGATATTCATCTCAGTGTAGCTTTAGTTTGCATTTCTCTTATGACTGATGAAATCGAGCCCTTTATTGGCTATCTGGATGTATTTTTTTGTGAAGTGCTGTATCTTTTGTCCATTTTTTTTTTTAAAAAAAACTTGGTTCTCTGAGTTTTTCTTATTGATTTATAGTAGTGTTTATTCTGGATAAAAATCCTTTGATGATACATCCTTTGTGAATACATTCCCAATCCACGACTTGCCTTTTTCCTGTCTTAGGAGTGCTTTAACAAACAGAAGTACTCAATTTTAATGAAGAGCAAAATAACAATCTTTTCTGTCATGAAAAATACTCTGTGTTTTTTTGGACATGTCTTTCTGTCTCAAGTTTGTGAAGATATTCCCTTATATTGTTTCCCTGAAGCTTTACATTTCGTCTGGAAGGGATTCTGTTAAGGCAGCACTCAAGTTGCATTTTCCCCCAGGTGGATGGCCAGCTGACTCTGCACCACCTATTGAAAAGTGTGTTTTACACTCAACTTCTTATGGGTGCTTCCTATTCTGTTCTAGCAGACTATTTTTCTCTCTTTACCCCAACAGCATACTTAACATGTCTTCATTGCTAGTTTTATAATAAATCTTGATATCCAGAAAAGGAAATCCTTTCACTTTGTCCCTTTTTCCGGGCTATTTTTGGCCTTTTGAATTTCCATATAAATTTGTGAATCAGCTTTTTGATTTTCACCAAAAAAGAAAAAAATGTGATTCTGTTGTGATTGCATTAAAAACTTCTTACATCAATCTAGGAAGAAAATTTGTCTTTACAATATTGAGTCTTCTAACTGATCTGGATGTCAAAGTGCCCCCGCCCAGGTTTTTACTGTTTTGGGTTCTCTCTGCCCCTCCCTTATTTCTCCTACATAGACAAGAATAACAGCTCTTGTGGCTATTGGTGGTCTGTTCTCAGATGGCTTTATTTTGAAGTTCACGGGAATATTCTGTCATCTAGTTTTCTTATAAGTGGATTTTGTTTTATTTCTTACAAAGTTTTTTGTTTTCTCTGTACCTTCTCTATATGTTTTCATGTGGAAATTCAGGAAGATTTAAGATTTATGATTATGCTGCCAGGCGTGGTGGCACATGCCAGTAATCCCAGCAGCTTGGGAGGCTAGGACAGGAGGATCTCAAGCCAGCCTTACCAAAATGCGAGCACTAAGCAAGGCAGTGAGACCTTGTCTCTATATAAAGTACAAAATAGAGATGGGTATGTGGCTCAGTGTTTGAGTGCCCTTGAGTTCAATCCCTGGTACCCATAATAAACAAACAAACAAAAATCTATAATGCCCCTGTCTCTGTCACCTTCCCTAAATTCTTTGTCACTTATTAGTTCTAATAATTTATATGAACACACATTTGAATTCTCTATACATTCAATAATATTATCTGCAAATAATAAGGTTGTTTCTTCCTTTCCAGTCTTTACTCAGTATTACCTGATAGTCCCTTTATTTTTCTGGCTCCAGTTTTTACTCTGTGGCTCATGTTCTCTCCAAGTATATACAAGAAGTGCCATTGCCAGCATTTACTTCCAGAACCAGACTCCCAAACTGCTGGGATTACCGGCATGTGCCACCACGCCTGGCAGCATAATCATAAATCTTAAATCTTTCTGAATCTCCTTAGGTAAATTAGGATGCTACTCTTTGAGGTAGCCCCTACTGTGTGCTGCCAACCTGATGGCATCCCTATAGAAAATACAGAGCACAGAAAGAGTCCATGTACACTCTCCTCTGCTAGGGAACCTTAGCCTAGGAAGGGGTAGAGCTGGTGCTCACCCATTAGACATGAGCAGTAGGGAACCAAAGATGACTCCTGCAAACATTTCCAGGGTTTCTTGGGTTCCACTTATAGACATTCAAGTACCTCAAGGAGATGACTTTATTTAAGGTTAAATAAAGATGTTAAAGTTCAATTCACAAAGTAGCACCTAGATTTCCTGTTCAATGGAAGTCAAGTTATGTCAGTCCTTAGCTCCAGACCCTATAATGGCTTCCCATAACGCTTAGGGTAAAAGCCAAAATCCTTACATTGACCTATGAGAGCCCTGTGATCTGGCCACCTTTATTTTTCTGATGTCACCTTCTATCCTCTGCCTCACTTAATCTGCACCAGCCACACTGGCTTCCTTGTATTTCTTTGAACACTAGGTATGTTCCTACTTCAGAGTCTTTGCATTTTATGTTCCCTCTGCCTGGAATGGCCCTTATGTAATGATCTATTTATTATATTTTTCAGGTCTATTCTCAAATGTTACCTTCTCAGTGAGGCCTTCCCTGGTCAAACATCTAGGTACTACCCTGATATTCCTCTTCACATTCCCCATTTTATTTTTCTTTTCTGTCTTGATCACTAACATCCCATATATTTTATTTATTGACTGCTCACGCTTTAGGAAAGCAAGGTCTATGAGGGAAGTGAAGTGATTTTTTTTCCTATTTTGTTCTTTTTTTTTTTTTTAAATTTTTTATTGTTGGCTGTTCAAAACATTACATAATTCTTGATATATCATATTTCACACTTTGATTCAAGTGGGTTATGAGCTCCCATTTTTACCCCAAATACAGATTGCAGAATCACATCAGTTACACATCCATTGATTTACATATTGCCATACTAGTGTCTGTTGTGTTCTGCTGCCTTTCCTATCCTCTACTATCCCCCCTCCCTTCCCCTCCCCTCGCCTCTTCTCTCTCTGCCCCCTCTACTGACATTCATTTGTCCCCCTTGTATTATTTTTCCCTTTCCCCTCACTTCCTCTTGTATCTACTTTTGTATAACTCTGAGGGTCTCCTTCCATTTCCATGCAATTTCCTAGCACCTAGAACAGTATCTGGTACACTGTTGACCAATTCAATAAATATTTGTGGAAACAACAGGTACACTCATAAGAACCAGATTATGAGAAGGCCATCTTAAAGTACAGACCTCTGTGGTTTTGTATCAAGAGAAGACAGGTTCCAATGGTGTGACAAGATTAAAAGATAGTTGAAATAAGGGGTCACAACCAAGAGGACTGATAATCTGAGATTCTAGATGTCATACTTTGGGCTCCTGGAAGTAGAAACCACCAGAAGAAAGAAAACAGTGGAAATCAACTGCTTAACTATGGCATGATTTCATGTAGAATGATACTATATTAAACAAGTTAAAGAATAAAAACATCTATCTTCTAAGATCTACCTTTATCATCATACTCTATTATATTCTAGGTCAGTTAATTTGTTCATTCAGGAAATAGAGTGAAATCCAGGCACAACAGAGACACAAAGATGAATAAATTCAAAGCGCTCATTATCTGGTGAGGAAGATAAGAGCCCCCTCCTCTAAATTCAGTAAGTGCAATCAGCTGTGATGGGGTAAAGATCGTTGTGTCTATCTATGATGTTAGGTAGGTCAGAGGGTGTGGACAATTCATCTAGAGCTGATATTCATCTAGCTCTGTCTGCAGGATGAACAAACAGCATCAGAGCCCTATGTTGAAACTACTCATACACATTAACACTGACTCTGCCTCATTCACTTCTGCCAACTCACTCACATTCCACCCTACAACCAGCACCTAAGAAAGACCTCCTTCCTGCTCGCAGTGCTACATCTTTCCACCCCACTTCTGCTTTGCACCTCTTTCCTTGCACCATTCCTGCATACCAATGGCTTCTGACCTCATGATATACCACCTATTCTTAGATCCCTGCCCAATTCTCTGGAATTGATAAGTACATTTTTTTTTTCTCTTGTATGACCCTAGCTACCATTTTGGAGAAAGCCTTGCAGAAGTTGCTTCTGGCTACTCTATCTCATCAAGGCCTTGACCCTGCAACACTGTTCCCAAATTGAGCTATATGCCTGGTATTTATTCTAGAACTGTGTAGTTCCTCTTCCTCCATCTTAGTCAATAACCATCAAACCAGGGATAATAGAGAAGATTCCAGAAATCCTTGTAGGGCACAATAGCGTACACATTTTCTCTTAGCCAAGCAACATCAGTACTGCTTTCCTTTCTTCCCAGTCACATTTCTTTCAGCTCCAATTACTAAAGTCATAAAGACAACAGATCTGAAACAACATGAAAAGAGCACAGCTCCTATCCCTGCAGCAAAGCACTCTTTTTTAAAAAGCTATTTTTTAAAAAATCCAAATGCATTTTGATGTTTTTCTACCAGGGGATGCATTTAAAACTCCCAGAAAGCTCTAAATAACATTTTAAACAGGATCCTGAGCACACAGGAATTGAGCTCAGTAAATATTTACTATTGAAATTGATAGATAAATCTCACTCAAATAATAATATAAGGCTTTCAGGAATGGAAAGAATAAAGATGAATCTAACTCTTTTGAAAAGCGAGGAGATCTTGAGAATTTTGATAATAAAGGGCAATTATGCAAAACCTAGGAAGCCAGAGAGATTTGAAAAGGGTACAATAATAACGTGCTTGAGAACCATGACTCATGCAGTATGTTGGATTTTCCGAAGGCAGAGAAGGAAAACACAGCAGGGTACACGAGAGTGTGAAACTCATCTCTGCCTGATGCAATAAAAGGCCTGTGAGAGGATCCTGAGGAAGAGGTTGTAGTAGACAAGGAGACTGCAGGGTTGGACACATTTTAGCCATTCACCAGCATCTGGTTCTTTGTCTATCACCTCCAGCCAGGGTGCAGACAGAGGTAGCAGATGCCTATGTGCAGAGCTCCCAGTATTGAGGCAAACCTATCATGAGCCCTGAGAAGCTCTGCAAAGTCTAGTTGGTATGCCCAGAGGCTAGGCTACTTTTTCAGGATTGTGCTTGCAGGGCACAAACTTGAGGGATCAGATAACATCTCCAGTAGACAAAAAAGCAGGCTTGTTATAACTCATTACAAAGTAGTAAATCCTTCAGGCTCAGGGCTCCTCTCCTTGAATGGCAGTCCACTGTGTGTGCTGGCATACATCATGGATCCTCTATTGTCCTCCTGACACTTGGGGACCTGAGAACCAGCACAAACCCAACATGAAGCTCTGAATACTGCTTCTGTCATGAGAAATGAAGTACTTTGTCTCTGACCCAGAGATCTTGTGTCTTTTGCTAACACCATGACAGTTACAGGTTAGTTTGCAAAACTAAAGTTTATATCCTACACAACTCTTTGTTTACCAGACTTCTTAATTTCCCAAACAGTAATATCCCAGATTTAAGGAATTTGAAAATTCTATCTCTAATTCTGAGATGTAACAATATGTCAGGAACAACGACCATCAACAATCATTATCACAAGTGATAGTGAAATAAGGTTTCAGAATAAAAGACCTTACTGAACAAGTTTAGCTTAATGTAGGACTTAGATTGCCCTTACTCTGTGCATTTCAGAGGAGGCACCAGGAGAGCTTCCCATTGTTCCTGAAATATCTGCACAGTTAGGATGACCTAAGCTGGGCATGGTGGTGAAGTCCTGTAATCCCAGCATCAGGAGGATCATGAGTTGGAGTCCAGCCTTAGCAATTCAGAAAGGCCCTAGGCAATTTAGCAAGACCCTGTCTCAAAATAAAAATAAAAATATCTAGGAATGTAGCTCAGTGGTAAAGCCCCCATGTTCAACCCCAGTACACATGCCCCCCTAACAAAAAAGGATGACAGTTAAGTCATTATGGTCCTAATTCACCTGCGTGAAGAATCTAGGGAAAAGAAAACACTCTCTCATATCAACTGTTAATATCTAGCAAAGTTACTAGATTGGTTTCAGGATACCTGATGTTGTATACATTTTTTCCCTTGAAAACTTTCCCAAAAAATAAGAACATTTTTAACACATTTTAGTAGCTTTATTGAAATATATCTAATATACAACAAATTATACATATTTAAAATGCATGATCTAATAAGTTTTAAGAAATGTATATACTTGTGATTAATCAAGTCATGAATGTATTTATTACCTTGAAAAGTTTATACATGACTCTTTGAAATTTCTCCTTCCAATCTCTTTGCCAACTTCACCTACCTGCAGGCAACTGTTGATCTGCTTTCTCTCACTGCATATTAATTTAGTTTAATTTAATAGTTTAATTTTCTAGAACTTTATGTACTTGGAATTACATAGTACATTAATCTTTTTTTTGCCTTGCTTCTTTCACTCAGAATTATTTTGAAATTCATCCATGTTATTCCAGTATTTAATAATTCATTCTCAGCAATATACAGCAATTTGTTTATCCATTAAACTGTTGATAAATATTTGTGCTATTTCCAGTTTTTAGTTATAGCAAATATGAACTGTAAACATTGGAGTTCAAGTCTTTGTACAGATATACCTTCATGTTTTTTAAATTCTTTAATTTTTTATTTTAATTATTTATTATTTTCATGTGGTGCTGCTGAGGATGAACCCAGTGCCTTACAAGTGCTAGGCAAGTGCTTTGCCACTGAGCTACAACCTACATAGTTCATTTCTTTATGGTAGATGTTCGTTGATTTTAAAAGACTCTCAGACTGCTTTCCAAAGTGGTTGCACCATCTTACATTCTTACCAGAAGTATATGCTAACACTATTGTGGATATCAGTACTTTATCAGATACATGATTTGCAAATACTTTATTTCAGTCTGTGGCTTTCTTTTCATTCTCTTAAGATTCTTTTGAAAACATGATTTTTATATTTATTGTCTAATTTATTAAAGTTTTATTTTATGGATCATACTTTTGGTGCTGTAGCTAAGAAATCTTTGATTATTCTAGGGTCACAAAATCTGCCTTCTATATTTACCTTTATAAGTTTTACAGTTTTAAGATTCATAGTTAGATCTATGATCCATTTTGAATTAATTTCTGAACATAATGCACAGTGTAGATCAAAGTTCATTTGTGCATATGAAAATTCAATTGTTCCAACATAATTTGTTGAAGATTTTCATTTTTGCATTGATTGCCTTTGCACTTTGGCTGAAAATCAGTTGATATATACGTGAGTTTATTTCTGTAGTCTATTCTTTTTTGTTAATGTATAAGTCTACCTTTGTCCAACACCAAACTGCTTCATTACTCTAATTTTGCGTAAGTCTTGCAATCAAGTGGTCCTAGTCCTGAGACTTTATTCTTTTTTAAAAGTGTTTTAACATTCTAGGTCCCTCATAAATTCATGTGAATTTGGGAATCAGTTTGTCAATTTGTACAAAGAGGGGATGGGACTGTGATTGGGTTGAGTCCACACATCAATTAGGAGAGAAGTGATGTTTTAACAGTATGGAGGCTTCCAACCCATGGACACATTATCTCCATTCACTTAGGTTTCCTTTAATTCTCTCATCAATGTTCTAAAGTTCTTAGATTTGTCCCTAAATATTTCATATTTTAGATGCTATTATAAATGCATTGCCTTTAATTTTATTTTTCAATGGTCTGTTCCTAGTATATAGAATTACAGTTGAGTTTTGTACGTTGATCTAGTATCACACAACTTTGCTAAAGTCATTGTTCATTGTAACAGTTGTTTTTTGTTGTTTGTTTGGTTGGTTTTGTTTTGTTGTAAGTAGATTCCATTGGATTTTGTGTGTATGAGCACCAGGGATTGAACCCTGGCACAAGTGAGCCATATCTCCAGCCCTTTTAATTTATTATTTTGAGAGAGGATCTCTCTAAGTTACCTAGGGCCTTGCTAAGTTGCTAAAGCTAGCTTTAAACTTGCAAGCCTCCTGCGTCAGCCTCCCAAACCGCTGGGATTACAGGCAAGTGCCACTGCAATTAAATCCACTGGATTTTTTTTTTTTAATGTAGATAATCAGGTCACCTGAGGATAAAGATATTTTGGTTCTTCCTTTATAAAAATAGGGGCCTTACTCTTCTAAAGTAATAAAAAGAAATAAAATGTTTAATAGCAACATTGAAAGTGAACATCTTGTCTTTCTGATCATAACAGAAAAGTAGTCATATTTTACTATTAAAAATGATGATAGTTGGAGATTTTTCCATAGATGTACTTTATCAGGTTTAAGAAACTCTCTCCTATTCCTAATTTGTTGAGATCTTATCAGAATTGATGCTGAAATTTGTCAAATGCTTTTTCTGCATGTATTGAGACAACTATATAGTTTTCTTTTTTAGGTGGTAAATATGGTAAAATTATATTGATCAATATTTGGGTGGTAGACAAAATTTGGATTCCTGGAATAAAACTTCATTTGGTCATAATGCATTATCTTTTTAATATTTAGCTATATTTAATTTGTTAGAATTTTGACTCTTCATTCACAAGGAATATTACCTGTGAGTTTTTTTCCCCCTCCTCATTCTTCTTTTAATGTCACTGTTAGATTTTAATATCAGCATATTGCTATCCTTACAGAATGAGGTAGGAAGTAGGAAGTTCTTCCTCATTTTCATTTTTTTAGAAGGGTAGGAGTTTAGCTCCTGAATTATTTCAAGAGATTTTTCTGTTATTGCTTTTTAATTTAATTCCATATGATTATTTTTACAGGCACAAGTGTTTGCTGTGTGCCTCTGGCTTAGGGTCTCACACAGAATGCAGTCATAATGGCAGCCATGGCTGAAGTTCTCTTAAGGCTTGACTAGGGGAGAATCTGCTCCACACTTATTCACATTGCTGTTAGCAGGTTTTAGAAGCTCTATTTCCAAGTTCACTGATATGGATATTGGCAATCCCAGGTACTCACAGGCTACAGCCTGGAAACTTCAGTTCCTTGTCATGCGGCCCTCTCCACAGGGAGCTTATCATATGGCGATGAGCGAGTGGAGGTGTGAGAGAGATCCAAGGTGGAAGCCACAATCTTTTGTAACCTACTACCAGAAGTGACATCCCATTAATAAGTAAATCCAGTGCTAAATCTCCACTCAAAGAGATTGTTGTTCATAATATTACCTTATAACCCTTCTAATATCTGTAGAATCTATAGTGATGTCACTTCTCTCATTCCTTATTTGGGTAATTATATCTCCCTCTCTCCTCCTTCCCTCTGTTTCTTTCCCTGCTTAGTTTGGCTAGAGGTGGTTGATGTTATTGGTCTTCACAAACATTCAGCTTTTGGTTTCACTGATTTTTTTTCATGTTGTATTCCATTTCATCAATTTCTACTAATCTTTATCATTTCCTTTCTTCTATTTAGTTTAGGACTTATTTGCTCTAATTTTTTTTTCTTTTTCTATGATGGAAGGTAAGGTCATTGACATGAGGCCTTTCTTCTTTCTAAACTTCAAAGTTTAGTGCTATAAATCTTCCCTATGGTACCCCTTTGAAAGTCACCCAACAAATTTTGATATGTTGCTTTTTCATTTTCATTCAGTCCAAAATACTTCCTAATTTCCTTTTTGGTTTTTTCTTTGACCATGAGTTTTTTTTTTTTTTAAGTGTTCTACTTAGCTCCTGAATATTTTAAAAATTTCCAGAGATTCTTCTGTTATTGCTTTTTAATTTAATTCCATTGTATTCAGAGAACATACTTCATAGGACTTAAATCCTTTTAAATTTAATGAAACATTTTCTATGGCCCAGAATATGCTCTATCTTGGTAAATGTTCCATGTGTACTTGAAAAGAAATTTATAGTCTGCTATTGTTGGGTGAAGGCTTGCATAAATGCCAATTAGGTCAAGTTGATTGATAGGATTGTTCAGGTTTCTTATATTTTTACTGATTTTCTGTTGTAGATTACATTTTTAAATTTTTATCAAAAATGCAGGATCTGCAACTGAACTTAAATATTATTGTATTATTTTATTTTGTCAAAAGGGGTTTTTTTCCTCTAGCATATGCATGCCTAAGAAAGTACACACGTATATACACACGTACACACACACATACACACACACACACATAAATTTAGAGATCACAGAACTTAAATGACATTGAATATTGAATTGTGATGCTGCACCTTTGAACAAATTTTATAGCTCAGAAAAGTACTTTTGAAAATGAGTTATTTTATATTTCCTGTCTGACCTTGTAAGTTACTTAATTACAAAATGTATTCTTATTCACAGTGACTCCTATTATTTTATTCTTTATGCCAAATCATGCTTCCACTGCAAAGACAACAGGCAGCAAAATTTTAATAAAAAGAAAGAAATATAGATATTTTTATGTTAATGCTTTTTATAGCTGCTTTCTGCTTTAACAGGATATACAAATGCTTGACAAGCCTTGCATTCTGCAAAACTGTGTATAAAAATAATGGGTTAGAAAAAAAATATGATGGGGCTCTAATGCTTGAAACACATTTAACTTTCTAGTGAGTATTAGTAAAATAATAAATGTTCCAATTAAAATATTAGCACTCAGTAAATATCCACAACCATTTACAGCCAGAATGACAGCTGATTTTCATTTTTTAAAAAAGTATGTTTTTTAGATGTAGATGGTCACAATATCTTTTTTTATTTATTTATGTGGTGCTGAGGATCAATCCCAATGCCTCACACATGCTAGGCAAGTACTCTACCACTGAGCTACAACCCCTGCCTTCGATCTCCCCTATCTTCTATAGCCTTCAATCTCAAGTATAGGTCCTAGAGCATTTATTGCCAATAGATAATATTGTCCTTAAAATTAAAAATATGCTCTGATACGTGCTTTCTTCAACATTCAGTTGCAGTTTTTAAATATAAGGCAAATGTCTCTTCTGCTTATTCATCTATACATTCAACTTTATGTGCAGCAAAGACTCAGTTTCTGAGGTCATTAAGCCACCTATTACTTGTACAACAGGAAGGCACTGACATGGTATTCTCAGTGTAGGTCTTCCTCTTTAACTGTGAGAGAGCTTGCCCCTGAGTGCTTTAAACTACTGGTTTGCTGGAAGAAAAATGATATGTGGAATGATGATATCTTTTTCTTATTTGTCAATCAGGTTTAAATTTCATTAATGAAATGTGCTGTAGTTCAAGAGACTGTTACTCTGTTGTTCTAACCTTGAAATGAATGATTTTCCTAGTCACTTTCTTGGTATCACTCAATATTAGGATTTAAATATCCTTATTCTCAAGATTACTGAACACTGTTTACTTAGTACCTATTATGTTCCAGAATCTGTTCTAATTGCTGGAGGAAAAGTGGTGAGCATGACAGATAAGGTCCGTGTATTCACAGGCTTTACATTCTGTAGAGGGATACGGACAAAACAGACAATTCAATCAACACAGTAATATCAGATAGTTACATAAAATAAAACATGGTGATGGTATGTGGAATGAGATGGGCTGGATGGCCATTGGGTAGAGAGGCTCCTTTAGATAAGATGGTGTTATGGTTTGGATGTGAGGTATCCCCCAAAAGCTCATGTGTGAGATAATGCAAGAAGGTTCAGAGAAGAAATGATTGGGTTACGAGAGCCTTCACCCAGACAGCAAATTAATCACCTGATGGAATTAAATGAGTGGTAACTGAAGGCTGGTGGGGTGTGGCTGGAGGAGGTGGAGCATTGGGGGTGTAGATTTGGGGTATATATTGGTATCTGGTGAGTGGAGTCTCTCTCTGCTTTCTGATCATCATGTGAGCTGGTTCCCTCTGACACACTCTTCTGCCATGAGGTTCTGCCCCACTCTTTCCAGATGATGTTCTGCCCCACCTCAAGCCCCAAGGAATGGAGCCGGCCTTCTATGGACTCAGGTCTCTGAAACTGTGAGCCCTCTAATAAACTTTTCTCCCCTAAAATTGTTCTGGTCAGATATTTCAGTCACAGAAGCGAAAAAGCTGACTACAACAGATGGTCAGAGAAGTTTTCTCTGAAGAAGTGACACTAGAGCCAAGACCTATATGATGAGGAGGCATGGGCCACAGAAAGATCTGGAGAAGACTGTCAGACAGAGGGAACAATAAAGGGACAGAAAGCACAAAGACCTTGAGATGGAAGTAAGCTTAGTGTGTCTGAGAAACAGAATGAAAAGTGGCTGGGGAAGCTTGGGGGTGTATTCCAGTTTGAGTGCCACATGTCACATGCTGAGGCTGACCCAGCCAATCAGGTCAATGTTGCTTAGCAATTCCCTGTCTGTGGTGCCTAAAATGGCAAATGGCATCCCCAAATGCTTGCTAAATAAATACAACCGACAGATCCTCATCTAAGTGCCAAATCTATCATAGGCAATGGAGTACAATATACTTGATCACTACCAGGTGTGAGACTCGAGTGGGACTGGATGAGTTTGGCCTCTGGGGAGGGGTTGAATTCTGATTATAGGCTCCGACCAGAAGTCAGCTGGGCAGAGAGAGAGGGCTGAAGCTGGGCTTCAGAAGCAGACTGGAACAGTGGGGCCAGAGGAGGGTATAAGTGTTGAGGTGGGAGAGATGGGGTGGGCCCCAAAGGAAGGAATAAAGAGCAGTAAAGGCAAGAGTCTGTGTGTTCCTTCAGACAAGTCTCCAATTGCTTCTTTTGCCAGGCTTGAAACCAGAGATGCTTACCCTGATGCACCAGTGATGTCTCAGCCCACCAAAACTGTCTAGCAGAACAGCCAGGCGGTAAAACTCCACTGTTCTGTGAAAACCTTAACCCAGATTGATTCCATTGTGAACTCTATACACTTTATACTGTTTTACACATTTTATCTACAGGGTCTCTGTTTTTCATACAAGTATCTCATTTTCTTTGAAGGACTATCCCTCTTATATGGAGAGAGATTTTTCGTTCTCTTCTTTGGATACTCACTGTAGTAATTGGTACAATACTGGGCGGAGCTTTCTCTGCTCGGGAGGGAATTGTACTACCAGGTACAGTAGTATTTCAGAGGGAACTTCTCATGTGACTCACACAGTGGGAGACAAGCTTTGCTGATACTGGCTGGATGCTTGTGGTGCCAAAATGATATTAGCACTCTAGGTTTCACAGTTTGGGCCATAGGCGATGAAGAACTAGGCACGGGGCTGCTTACCTGTTCTTCCTGCAGCGAATTGTGAAGGCAAGGAAGAAGAGTATCAAAAGTAGTCCACCGCTGAGAAAAGTCCAAATAACACCCAAGAGGGCAGGAGACAATGAAGTGACCGTCTTACTGCTATGCTGGGAAGAGGTCTGAAGAGAGAGGAAAGAGAAGCTGTTAAGAATGAAGGATCTTCTGCAGATCAGCACCAACGCTGGGAAATACATGTTCTTGCCTCGGCATTTCTCCTCTCTCCTTCCTCCCCCACCTCACTGCCAACAACAACAATAATGTGAGCACCCCTGATGCCCCTTGACTGCTCACTTACAATTGTTGTCCTGCAGAGATCATGAAGGGGTCTCTGATCCAGCTCCTGGCCAGGAAAACTGTCACAAAATTCAGAGCAGTTTATTTCAGGCTCCATGTCACCACATGCCCTCTTGGTGTGTACTTATTCACAGTCTTAGTCATCCACTGGTAAGGGAGGCAGACCTTTGAAACACAAAAGCAACTCCACTCTTTTCTTCAGAAGCCCATTTTGGAGCTGGCTTCTGGCTGAAATCCGGAATAAATAACAAATTCGGATGGAAGCAAAGGCTTACTTCATTAGGCTCCTTCATCAGACATACTCCAACATCAGACATCCTTCAATGGGTCCCCTGCTGCTAGAGTGTACTATGTGTGCCAAGAGTGGGCATCTTGGTAACCGTTAGGTCACAAAAAGTGATGATTCTGGCTCACCACCAGAGGGCGGTCACTGTTCCAAATACATTCACGCAGGGCCTAGAAGAAAGGAAAGCAACTGTGTTAACAAGCACAAACACAATTTTTTAAAATATTTTTTATTTTATCATATGCAATTATATTTTACTGTATAATTATGTACTTATATATTACAAAGGTTAAAGATATAAAGTACTTTGGTATAATTTTAAACCATTATTATAAATAATACTTTAAAAACAAAGATAAAGCACATCTAGCAATTTCTAGGTAAAAAGTTCTGCAGTCTGTCTTCAGATTCCTTTCATGGCCCATTACTGTAAAAACTTTACATTAGATGTGTAAGACACATTGTTTTTCCTTCCCTCCTAGGAAACCTCCTGCTCTTCTAAGATTTTCCCATGTAACTTCTGGTTTAATCTCCGTCTGATCCTCGGTGGTACTGGGCTTGGTGCCCATGCTGTCTCCATACATGATCTGTCACTCTACCTCTTGTTCTCTCAGAGTGTGGAAGAACATTCTATGTCCAGTGAATGGGGGTTTTTGAGAGGTCTTGTTTGCTTGTTTTTGTTTGTTTGTTTGTTTGTTGTTTGTTTGTTCATTGGTGCCAGGAATTGAATCTAGTAGTTAAGCACTATTGGGTCACATCCCCAGCCCTTTTTATTTTTTATTTTAAGACAGAGTTTCACCAAGTTGCTTAGGGCCTTGCTAAATTGCTGAGGCTGGCCTTGAACCTGCAATCCTCCTGCCTTGGCCTCCTGAGCCACGGGATTATAGGTATGTGCTACCATGCCCAGTTTGTTTGTTTTTAAAAATATATACTGACAGAGTTTAGGTTGGCTACTCAGGTAATAATAGGAAGAAGAACTTAGAAGTAGAAATTCCTTCTAAATGAGTGGCCGAGGATGGTATCATTTTTCTCAGAAGATGCCTTCAATATAAATAGTGTGATCTAAAAAGAAGCTCAACCTTGAACAGCAAAGGCAGAAAGGCCAAAAGGCTCAAATTAAGACCAGTAGAAAAGCAAAATTTTCTACTAGAAAATAAATCTTTCAGTAGAAAAGCAATCTTTTCTACTAATTTTTAAAGCAACCTATCCCTTAATAGAGAAAATAGATTTGAAATTTGACTGAAGCAATTCAGAGGATGCCACTTCTGCTTTGTGTTTTTGAAACAGCATAGCATCATATTCTTTGATTGTGGAGGAAAATGGGATAAAAATATTAACAACTATTATTTCTATAGTCACTGAGCATAGGACCCGTGTTTAAGCCAGAATAATAGTGACAGGTGTAGAATGCCATCTTAGATTCTGTGTGCTTAGGCATGAACAATATGGCACCAGGTGCTGCCCATCCATTGGCCTCTAATATGTTCCTGAATTATTTACCAGGTTCATTATAATGACATCCCAGGAGAATGAAAATCCACTATCTCTCGACAAGACATTTAAGTTCTTGTGCAGCCTGGAGAGATTACTAAATGCAAAATTAACAATCAAATATAAAAATCTTACTCTTTGTATTCTAATTTAGTTATGACTTTAATTGCTAAAAAGGCACTCTTTTTCTTTTTTTATTTTTTATAGTTAGACATCCCCTATTAAGCCTTCTAGCAGAGAACAATATCACAAACCACAGGAGGGATTACACATTACATTACAAATTAGAAGATATATTTTTTTCTATACTGCCATTTTAATTATACTGGCAAATTAAGTACACTTATCTATGAATCATTATTAAATCCATGCATATTGTATCCTTATATGGAAGAAGTATGTGTTTGTGTATAGGTATTCCTGTATATATAAAACCTCACTTTGTTCTCACTACAGCAGTGTTGTGTGGCATAAACAACACCATTCCTCATTTTCAAATAAGTAAATTGAGCAGAGAAGTAGAGACCCTTATTCCAAATCTACAGAGGCAGACTTGTATCTAGTAGTTTGCAATCCAAGGTCAATGCCTTCCCAGCGCACACTGTACACAGGGCAGACACTATAGACTGACCTGGGTTTCTCCAGCTTTAGTTCCCAAGCTGCACTTCTGTGGTGCCCTGGAGTGTGACACACCATGTTGCATCTATACCAGTGACTCTCAACCAGGGCAATTTTGTACCTCCAGGAGACATCTGGCAGTATCTGGAGACATCTGTGGTTGTCAAAATTGGGAGGAGAGTGCTACTGACATCCAGTGGGCAGAGGCCAAGGATGCTGCTAAACATTCGTAGAATGGTCTAAACAACAAAGAATTATCCAGCCCTAGATGCTAACTGCTGAGATGCTAAGGCTGAGAAACCCTGATTGATATTGTGACTCTCAGAAGAGATAATAATCTTGAGCCAAAATTGTCTTTGAGAAACTTTGAGAACATGATGGGGTTGTCTATCTGGACATTAAGTTCTGAGAGATGCAATTCTTATTTGGGATAAATTTATGAGTAATTTTTTTTTAGAAAAATGAAAAAGAAGGTTTACTGCTTTGCTAGCCAAGGAGAAACACAGAAGACTCCTGTCCTGGAGGCTGTGATTCTGCCAGTCAGCAGGAACAGGGGGATTTTAAGAGGGGATTCAAGGCTACATTGCACATGTTCTCTGTTGGAGTTGTAATTCACTTGTTAATTTGGGACATAGTCATTTCTGAGATCTTCTGGTACCATACCCAATGTCTCCATTACTTTGTTCCTATGATGGGTGTATACTCAAGGATACATAAATCTGACTAAAATGGGGAAGAGAGGTAATCCTGTTTCCCCTGAGATTAGGGAGGGGGAGAGATTAGGGAGAGCAGGGAGAGAAGAAAAGAAAGAAACATCCATTTAAAAATAAGTTGTAGTGGCAGAGCAGCAAGGGTTACATATATTCAAAGCATAAAGTAGACAACTGTTATATTCTCCCACTGTCAATTTCTACATTCCATTTCTATGGAAAAATGGGCAATGACATCTCCAAGCTGCTTTCTGCTGAAAGAAGGTGAAGTTTGGGGAAGTAACCCAAAGTCCTTGTTCTCTATCAGATGTGGCTTGGACAATTAAGGGTATTCAGCATCAGAGAAATCCAGAGGTCCACAGAAGCAGATGTCAGGTAACTTTGCAAAGCATACACAGGCCAAGGTTCATGCTAAGACAATAATAAACAAGATAGCAAAGCATTACTTTTTTGTAACTAATTAGCACAAAAGCAATTAGCATTTCAGCCAGTCTCTGAAAACCATGAAACAGTTAACTCATAATCATATCAGTGGGAAACAGATCAAGTTTATCAATGTAGGAGGTTAGGAAGATTTGTAGGTCTATGAGATCAGGCTCAAATTAACTCAGGACAAACTTGCAACCTTAGAATTCTTTATGATCATTATTATTGTGCACTTCCACACAAGAACCCTTCCTCTATAGCCTCCAGCTTTACTTACTTTAAGTAGGGCTGACACAAATGTATGTTTAAGTTACATTTTTTTAAACATTTTTTTTCCTTTTAAATGTCTATGTAGGACTAATCTTAGGCTGTAGTCTCCTGCCAGATGTTTAGGACCACGTTGATCAAAACTGACCCTGTTCCTATCTACTTGTAAGAGTCACCCGAGATTCTTCAAAGATCACTCTTAGGGACATGTGTGAAGCCTCTTGGCTCTTTTAGCTTTCCTCTACCAGTGGTGCCATCTGCCAGGATAGGTCAGGGTCTGGCTGACAATACATGGCTTCTCTTGGAAATATCAGGGACATTTCCTTCTCCAATGACCCTCCTCTTTGCAGAATGTGCACTGGTTGGCTTCCTATTCTTTAGGGTCCTCTATAAATATGTTCCTAATGTCTCCTTGGACAGACTAAATTCATAGGAATAGAATTTTGAAATGTGAGGCCCCCTTCAGCCTATGGGTATCCAGTGAAGGAACTTTATATACAATGATATTAGGCTCTTTCCTGTATGGGGCAGACATGCCATTCCAAATTTGACACACACCGAAGTCTACATACAGGAGCTGGTGAAATAGTGAAGGGCTCAGTCATTAAAAAGAGAGAGTAAATGGTTTCACAAAGTGTGTGTGATTGGGAAAGTGTGTGGGGAATAATCAGAATCAGAGTTAGGGAGTAAAGGTGAGACATCAGACCATAACATAGATATAGAATCCAAGGCTCAAGGAGAAAGATCTGTCAGCCTCCTTCTAAAGCAACCTTCCCCCTACTTCTCTACACAAAAAGCCTCTAGGGTGAACATTCTACAGACAGTAGCAGATCCAAGCCCATAGATAGTAGTACTTGCAATTTATTTCATGGAAATTATAGATTCCTTCCCAGTGATTAGGATTAGAAAAGTAGATGCTGCATCATCTACACTGTTCCAAATGCAAGATGGTAGTTTACAAGTTCACAGCTCTCAACAGCCCCATATCTTTCCACAAAATCCCCTCAATTCTTCTACACATTACTTCTGACCATTGAAAAATGAATCATACTACCACTATCTTTAACGAGTTGTTTTGCTGTTGGTAGGACTTCTGCTTATGAAGAATTAACTGCTAAATGAATTGCTTTCCTCCTATAAACAACTTGAAAACTAGACAAAACATATGAAACAACTCTTTTCAGGCACTGGACAATAGAGATGATAGGTCTATGGTTTCCAACTAATGCTGCCTGAAGTCAGTTTCTGGGCTATAGCACATGGAGGGAAAACCAAATGAAAGTAGTAAAGTCTTGTTGATTTGAGTTTGGGAATGCTGGGATGACTAGAATTTGGGGGGCAGTGTAATAGAAAAGAGGAAGTTGAGTTATTTGATTATTCTCAGGCTTTTAAAATGCATTATTAGGGCAGATCCAAATGGCCTCTAAGGTTAACCCTGCTGGGTTAATTTAGTTCTACTACGAAGGCATGACTTTTTGAGGATTCTTCTAAAGTACTATACATTATGGTGTCTCTCTATTCTGGCTCCTAGGTATATGGAGGATTCTCAGTTCCCAGGGATTGCTCAGCTACTGCCCACCAGTGGTGATTTCTTTACCTTTATGTAGTTTTCCTCAGTCATGCTGAGACCAATACTCAGAAAAAAAGTGAGGCTTCCCTGCAGATTTCCAAAATATGGCTGGGAATGTGGCTCAGTGGTTGAGTGCCCCTGAGTTCAATCCCCACTACCAAAATAAAAATAAAAAATAAAAAAATAATGATCAAATTTTTTCACAATTGATTAAGAGTATAAACCTATATAGACTCTAAGTTCAACAAGCCCCAAGCAGAATAAACTAAACAAACAAACAAAGCCAAAAACAGAAAAACAAGGCATATCATAATAAAATTGCTAAAAATCAGTGATGAAGATAAAATTTTTAGGAGTGCCCAGATTACATTCAGAGGAACACTGTTAAGGCTTACAACAGATTTTTCATGAAAAACTATGCAAACCAGAAGGGAATGGAATGATCTTTAAAGTGCTGCTGTACCTCCAAAAGGCTATCCAGAATACAATACCCACTGAAAATGTCTTTCAGAAATGAAGGTAAAATTCAGAAATGATTATTAAGTAAGTGTTTAGATATTTTTCAATAGAGCAATGAAATTCTGTAATTAGATAAAGTTTGTACAATAAAAAGTTAAAAAATTCAATCTCCCAATTATTAACTGAGTTAACTTTATAATACACTTGATCCTTCCAAACATATTTGATTGATGGGGAACAAAAGAAGACAAAATGCGGGCATTTTCAGACAATATCTGAGAGTCACAAACTACAAAAAATGTTAGAGGAAAATTTTCAGGCAGAAGTAAAATGACAACAGATGCAAATATGAATGAATGCAAAAGAATTAAAAGTTCTGGAAATGGTAAATGTTAAGTAAATGTAAAACAACTGTTTTTGCTCTTTTATAAAACTATGCTCATAAGCATGTACCTATTGGGAAAATATACATATATTGAATTTCCTTTACATCCCTATCATTTATATCCTTTCACTGGTTTATAGTCTCATTGTCAGTTGAGTTTGAGCCTGCATTACTAACAATAAAACTGAATCCTGACAGAGTTCTGGGGTAGAAAGTGATGAGATGAATGTATAAGGGAATCATGTATGTATATTAATGCAGAACTCCATGGTTACACATTCCCTCTATTGCCACTAGTATTCACCCAATGAATTTTTTAAAGCACCAACAGAATCTGTTCCTGGCAACTGGAATGTAGTGTTGAACAAAATTAAGACTGTTACTTTTCTAGAGTGTGTGTTACAATGTGGGATTCAATCATCCATGGGCACAATATATAAATAAATGAAATAATTTGTTTAAACGTATTGAGACAATGAAGGAAAAGATAAAGCAAGAAAAGAGCATTTGAGAATGCTAGAGGAGATACAAAAGGATATTAAGTGAGGTTTTCATATTTGACCTCAAAAATTAAAATATTATAGGCTGATTCTATAAGGAAAATTGTATCGCCTTCCACAGCAATCTGTCTTGCTATTGCAGGGAACAAGAATGGCAATGATAACAAAGAGTAACTCTAGGGCTGGGGATGTGGCTCAGTGGTAGAGAGCTTGCCTAACATGCGTGAGGCCCTGGTTCAATCTCCAACACCACCCCCCCCCCCAAAAAAAGCAACCGTACTCAGAGTCAAATGACAATTATTGGCTAAGTCAACCAAATTTGGGGAGGATTTGTTTTTTTTTTCCTTTCTTCAGCAATTTCTGATAGCCTTCCTTCATGGACTATTTAGGGTTCTCTCTTTATATCCAGTTTCACCTTCAACAAAGCCTTCCTTTGCACATCCTCACCTGAAATTTCCCTCTTTAACCCATCACATATCAAATATGATATTCATATTTCAGTGATCCCAAAGAGTTCTCCCTTGTTGTCTTGGTGTGCAGTTATGTTTAGAATTTTTTTTAGATTCTTAGATATCCTTAAAACTCAGCAAAGTATAGGGAAGAGAATAATAAGCACTCAAAATTAATCATTAATACCCTGGCAGGCATTCCAGGCCACCCACTCCCACTTACTGCCCTGTCTCCATCCCTGAAAAAGATCATTCTTTTGCTTTTTTTAAAAAACAATCAAAAATAATTTTTATTTGTCAATGGATATTTATTTATTTATTTATATGCAGTGCTGAGGATTGCCAGGCAAGCACTCTTTTGCTCCAGACCCTCATTCGCTTTTTAAAATATAAATGATTTGATTTTTAAAGAACGAAAAATACCTTATTTTTTTAAAAATGCGATATCTATACAGTGCTATGATTTCTAAGATATGTTAATAAAATGACACAAAAAAGTAAGATGCAGCAAAATGTTCATAGTATGCTACCTGTTGTGTAAAAGAGGAGATGTGATACACACAAGTCATCAACTTGTTTTCAAAAATAAATAATGGAAGGATAAGAGCATTGCCCCTAAGGGGAGTAAAATAACAAGAGGGAGGACACAGGGAGGCAAAATAGACTTCTCAATGTTTGTAGTTTTGACTCGGAAGTTAACAAAATATTTTACATAATTTAAAGACAAAATTAAATCAAAAAGAAGAGAAGCAGTTCTTAAAGTCAAAATGAGAAATTAATTAGCCTATTTGTATATAAAGTTGATAGCATAAACACATAGAGAAGAATTATTTTAAGAAACAGTAATTTTATCAAATGTTCTAAGAGCAAAAAAAAAAAAATCCACAGAGAAGTCTTAAACTACATTTGGTAAGTATTTTCTGCTGTTTTATGTACATACACACACATTTATACACATATATGTATCTATTAGAGAAAAGCAAATAAATAATTATGTTGATGTCATTGGGAAACAATACTTCAAAGTAAGAGAAAAGAGTTATACATAAAAAATTATTTGAGGGGGGCTGGGGTTGTGGCTCAGTAGTAGAGCATTCGCCTAACAAATGTGAGGCACTGGGATCTGTCCTCAGCACCACATAAAAATAAATAAACAAAATAAAGTTATTGTGTTCATCTACAACTAAAAAAATAAGTTGAGTAAAAGCCTTTAAACTTTTATTTAAATATTAAATATCAATATGGACTTAAGATTTATATTTCTCTAAGATATTAATATTTCTCAATCTGTTCACTGAATCTTGAAAGTAATGACAACCCAGAAACAATGAACATTCCAACCTGCCCAGATTGTGTTCTTTTTTTTTAATATTTATTTTTTTAGTTGTAGTTGGACACAATACCTTTACTTTACTTATTCATTTTTATGTGGTGCTGAGGATCGAAAGAACCCAGGGTCCCACACATGAGAGGCTAGCGCTCTACCACTGAGCCACAACCCCAGCCCCCAGATTGTGTTCTTTAAGACCGCTTTTCACTAAAAAAAAAAATCAATTTTCAAAACAGCCACTTTGAGTTATGAGCAGATACATACAAGATGAGTCTGGAGTATTTTGTCACTAGGTAAAAAAAAGGCATCAGAAACTGCAGAATCACATCAAAAGCATACAGGAGTCCATTTAATTGGTCCCCACTGGCCAACAATAGGATAGTTTGAGCATCAAAAAAAAATTACTGCAAGGCACTGAAACATACATACGAAGTAAGCACTCACTAAATGCTTATTTTGAATTTAGCATTGTAGGAATTAATAGGATATTGTTAAGAGTGGAGGCTATAGTATTAACTTAGTGATTCCTTCATGAGAACTCATGGTATAAATTTTTCTTCTTCTCAAATACACAGGTATCCAAATACATTTTTATGTTAGGAATAGTATTATATTTTCCCTCCCCAACCCCCTCCTCAGAATAAAATATGTGGCTCACTTATAAAAGCTGCACAATCTTAGGTATCTCGGGCTCATTTTATTATCCTATGACTATTTTTTCTTTTGTCCTGATTTACTTACCTGTCTTTCATCCAACTTCTCTCTTTTTCTTTTGGAGATTGAATCCAGGGCCTTGTACATGCTAGGCAAGTGCTCTATCATGGAGCTATACCCCTGGCCCTTTTCATTTCATTTTGAGACAGAGTTTTATTAAGTTGCCCAGGCTGGTCTTGAACTTGCAATCCTTCAGCCTCTTTCTTTGGAGTAGCTGGGATTATAGACAGGAGTCACCATGCCCAGCTGCACTGAATGTTTAATACTAAAAACAGAAGAAGGGACAATTGGAGTAATAGGGATTTTTATGCCCAGTGGGAACAAATAGATATATTATTTGATTTTTTTTGGTACCGGGGTTGAACCCAGGGGTGCTTAACCACTTAGCCACATCCCCAGCCATTTTTTATACTTTATTTTGAGACAGGGTCTCGCTGAGTTGCTTAGGGCCTTACTAAGTTGCTGAGCCCGGCTTTGAACTCAAGATCCTCTTGCCTCAGGCTCCTAAGCTGCTGGAATCACAGGCACAGGCGTGCACCACCGTGCCCAGCTAGATATATTATTTGAAATCTCTCAATCTTAGGTTGCTCTTAAAAGAGGTAATACAAACCTACATGCAAATTTATGCTAAAATGCATACATTCAAACCAACAATGATGGTATTCAACTAGATGTTTAATATATTTTCTCTGGCACCAGTAATTTCTAAAATTGTAGTTATTAGCACATATTGATTATAAATTAAAGAATTCCCTAAGACATGCATATATCCTGCTTTGATCTTATCTACACTCCCTCTACCCTCACCTGCCCTCCTTTGTCTCCGTCTCCCCATAACCTCCTTCCCCTACTCAATTCCTCTTCTATTTTCAGGTCATTTACCTCATCCAATTTCTTCATATAAGAGAAAAGATGCCATACTTGGCTTATTTTGTTTAACATGATGTAGTCCCATTCCATCCATTTTCCTGAAAATGACATGATTTCATTTTTTATCACTGAATAATACTCCTCTGTGTATATAAATCATATTTTCTTTATAGATTCATCTGTTGATGGGCACTGGATGATTCCATGTCTTACCTATTGCGAATAGTTCTGCAATAAACATGGATAGGCATGCAGCGTACGCTGACTTAATTTCTTTCAGATATGTACACACAAATGGTATGGCTGGATCATATGGTAGTTCTATTTTTGGCATTTCAGGGGCCCCAGGGCCAATTCACCCCCACCCCACTCCAGTGCTTTACTTCATATATTCTAGAATCACCTAACATAATAAGAACTACTATCATATAGTAGTTCTATTTCTGTTCTTAATATTTGAGGAACCTCCATACTGTTTTCCATAGTGGTTGTACTAACTTACATTCCATCATCAGTGTATAAGGGTCCCTTTTTCTCCAAATTCTTATTCCGGCACCAATATTTTCTGAAATATTAGGACTTAATTCACTATGTTAGTGTTGGCAGCAATTACATGGTTAACTATAAATAGTGGGGAATGTAAAAATGCATTTTAATTGCATTTGAATGCATTGTGTTATATTTCGGTAATGGATTTATAAAAATCCTGAATATTGGTCAATCATGCCAATAGTAAATTTCATTTCCGTTCCCTGATCATACACATTGCTTCTCATGGGGACAGCCAGTAAGTGTGAGTAGGGTAGAGGGGGTTTAAACTTCCCCCCAAAATCTGCCACAGAATCTGCCACACAGATTCTCAACACAGAACATAGCCCACAGATGCAAACGCTTTCTAAGAAGAAATGAGCATGAAATGATGCTGGGAAAGTGTTGCATATATAAGAAAAAAAAGTTTGTTCAGGGAAAGTAAATGAAGAAGCACAGAATATTGGAGCTAGAGGTGATTTTGGACATCACAAAGAGATTTTAGATATCACAAAGTCCAATCTCTTCATTTTGCTGGTGAAGAAACTGAGTCCCACAGAGGTTAAGGGAGAGACTCAGAGTCACATACTTGCAGGAACAGAGTCCAGATCTTCCAAGTTCAGTGTTCTTTTTACACTATTTTAAAGGACCTTTAAAGGAGAAGATGCATGTTTGGGATAGCAGGGTTTAGAGGTCTGGACTTGGGGATGGGAAGATGGAAACTGTGTGTGTGTGTGTGTGTGTGTGTGTGTGTGTGTGAGTGTGTGTGTTTAGAGGGTAGCTGGGTCAGGGTGGTAACCAGAAGGAAGGAAAGTGGGTCTTGGACCAATGGGGGCCACTGAAGCAGGCAGGTGAGAGGGGTAACAATTCTAGGACTGTGTTTAGAAGTTTGTGGAGCAGGTCCCAAGGGTGAAGATACACAGTGGACAATAAAACAAAATTTCTTAGGAGCATATAAATGTTGTAACTTGTATGTTTTCCCCCAACAATATAAAGTGAACTGAATTACTCTGTTCCTCAAAAACTCAAATTTAACCAGGCACACCTGTAATCGCAGCTCCTTGGGAGGCCGAGAAAGGAGGATGGCAAGCTCATGGTCAGCCTGGGAAACTCAGTGAGACCCTGTCTCAAAATAAAATAAAAAGGGGTGGAGGTATAGCTCAGTGGTAGAGAACCCCAGGGTTCAATCTCCAGTACCACAAAACCAAGACAACAAAACAAAAACAAACAAAACCCCACCTCAGATTGCCTCGTCAAAGAGGGTAACATGGGCTGGGGCTGTAGCTCAGTGGTAGGTGCTTGCCTCGAACATGTGAGGCACTGGGTTTGATCCCCAGCACCACATACAAATAAATAAACAAAATAAAGACACTGTGTCCATATATAACTAAAAAAATATTTTAAAAAAAGAAAGAGGGGAACATAACAGTTCTACACATACTTTCCTGATGTCTGAATAGTTATCCCAAGGGGCTGGGGATATAGCTCAGTCGGTAGAGCGCTTGCCTCATATGAACCAGGACCCTGGAACAGGGTTTGTACAGGGAATTCTGACTCATCTTCTGAGGAAGAAGCAGGGGAGGTGAGATGGCTGCTCCCAACACACACCCTTCTCCGATGGATACAAGCTGCAGGGAGTCACTGTGTGGCCCCAGGCAGGGCTGGTGAGGAGAGTGGATCTGATTCACTCTTTCAGTCTGCTATGGTCTCAGAGAAAGCTTGGGGACTCTGGGGCTTAGGGACTCCTCCTTCCCAGCTCACAGCGATCTTGTCACAATCTGGAGGATGTTTTTGCTCCACACTGTAGAATGCTACACTCAACCTTTTAGTTTCACTCCACTTGTAACTTTTCTTTTGCTAAATCTTGACTTATCCCTTTGCTCTACAGTTATTTAACTCTTCTGGTCAGAATTAAAGTGATCCAGTTGGTTATAGGTTTGGCTTCCCACAGGACCTAGAAAAGTGTTGTAATAGCAGATTTTCTATAAATAGTAGGTCAACTGAATGCAGGGCACACCTTGGGGGCCCCAGGGCCAACCCCCCAACTCCAGTGCTTTACTTCATATATTCCATAATCACCTAACATAATAAGAGACACCTTAGTAGACAAAGCCTAGGATAAATTTAAGTATTCATGATTTTCTAACTGTGGTGCCTTAGGTAAGTCACTTCCATAAGTCTTAGTTGTCTGCTCATTAAAATAGGGATAACACTCTCTATACCTTATAGGTTTTGTTGATGATTAAATCATATGATATAAAGGATGCATATAAAAATAACTGATACATACTGAATTGTCAATAAATGTGGCTTCTCTCATTCCCACAATTTACAGGGCTCATTTACACAGGAGATTTGGAACATATAACCAAAGTTATTCCTAACATAATATCAAGTTCTGAATAATTAATGTTTCTTCTAACATAAAGTACAACCATCTTTATGTTGCATTTAAAATCAGGTTTTGTAAGAATAACAAATCATAGATTATTCATTAATCCAAAAAAAACATTGATTGATAACTGTTAACTGGTAGTAATAGAGTTAATAGCCAAGATTACAGCCAGCAACAAGTTGGCATGGTCTTGCTCTAGCACCTGGCATGAGGCCTCATGCATAGTAGGTGATAAATATGTTTTGTTGACATGACCCAGATGTTAAGTAAAAATTATATATTATAAAGTTCTAGGAACAATCCTCAAGACTAACTGAATGCTACTCTAACCTAGGAGAAGCAGGAAAGTTGACTCATGAGGGTAAAGGGGGGGGGGCTGGAACATTTCCCTGTCTACTTGTGGGTACATCTCCTGCTTTCAGAGACTTGCCCTGATGCATTTTTCTGACTCTCTGATAGAAACTGGCAAAACCACATAAACTGGGCCATGAGTCCCTACTGCCTTATATTTGCATCCCAGGGACTTGTTAATATTCTACACTATTCCAGGGCACTAGGTTTGAGAATTGAAAAAAAAAAAAAAAAGAAAGAAAGAAAAGCAGCACCATAGACAAACCACCACTAACTTTTCAGAGTTACCTAAAAGCACTTAGGTACTATTATGCAAATTGTACATGCATGATTTCCATAAAAACCAGTCACAAATGTCAATTAGTGCTCATTAATATGCAATAAAATTCTCATTTGAAAACTATTAAGAGCCAAGAATGAATTCCACTTGGCTGCCCTCTTTTAATGAGAACTGCTGTGAAGTACCCTATGCTATTTCTCATCAGCCCAACAAATCAAGTGTCCTAACAAATCAAGCTACAGGCAACAGTAGGACCAGAGAGAAGGATCACTTGAAGGTTTCAAAGGCTAGTTATGGACAGCTCAAGTTTTCCACTACTGTAGCTGAGATCCTACTCTGCTGGGTGCACAGAACATAGGAGGAGTGAATTCATTAAGTTACTTTGTGAATTGAGCTGGGTGATACTGAGCATTCAGTTATGTTTATGATGGTGCCACAGAGCTGGAAAAAAATAAGACTTCATTCCTAAAGGTCTATCTGTTCATGAGACTGAATGTGCTACCCCACCTTGAGAGCTGGGAACCAAGCCCTTAGAATTACTGGTGTTCACCCCTGAATAGTCTTCTGGTCAGACTTTTTACAAGTGAACTCACATGCTGGGTCTCTAAATTCCAGTTTCAGCAGGACATTGGATTTCTCTAAACCGTTGTTCAGTGTTGCTGTGCAACCCAAGACGCCTGCGTGACAGTGGTTTGGGCCCTTTGAAGAGAAAGAGGTGGAAAATATAGACTATCAACATTAGACTGTCATTTTGAGGCACTTCCTTTACAAAGTGTTCTAGCCTGGACGCAGGGTGGAGAACAGAATTTCCTAAGTAGTCTAATTCAGTGATTATCAAACTTCAGTGCACATTAAAATCAGCTAAAGAACTACTTTAAAAATACTTATTGTTGGTCCCCACTTTCAGAGTTTGTGTCCAGTGGGTCTGGACTGGAGCCTGAGAATTTACATTTCTAACAAATCCTGGAGGGCTGCAGCTGCTGCTGGTCTGGGATCCATACCATGAGAAACTCAGTCCAGCATAAGAAATAGAGAGATTTCATTGAAGTTTGAATCGCACAGACCCTTGGAATAATATTTGGCTGTTACTCCAGGCTACTTTGATGAGGGTCATGCACACATATGTAGATTAAGTGAGTTGAATAATTCTCTAGAAATTAAATTCAAGGAAGTACTGTTGCGAAATTAGATATTTAGAACAGCACTTAATTCTCTGTTCTTGAAGCCATGAGTCTTAATTTTTTTTGGTCAAAAGATACTGATGAAATGTACGGACTCTCTCCTGAAAAAGTCTACAAAACACAACATTGCACATACAAGATGAGCAGGGATCACAGGCCATCCACCAATCTCATCACCCCAAGTGAAGAGCCTCATTTCAAACTACAATTCAGCTGAAACCAGGGATAAAATATTTTTAAATTAACATTTTCTTTATAGTATTCTCATAAATGTGAATATTTCTTTGTGGCTACCCACAAATAAAGCATGATGCACTGAGATGACAAAGGCTGTGACAAACTTTCACCAATCAAACAATTTAGTAATAATTTGGAATATGTTTATAATTTAGTCTCTCAATATGTCTTTTAATTGAAGTAATCTATTTATACTTAAGATAATTATGTGTTTAAAATGTGTTTAAAATTTATTATATGACTATTTGTGTTATTAGTACAATCCATTCTATTTTCCTGCCTTGTAATTTTTTACCATTTAGTTTTCCATTGATTAGCTTTTAAAAACACAAGGTATAAATGACATAAACTGCATACATTTAAAGTGTTAATTTTATAAGTTTTGACACATGCACACACCTTTGTGAAATCATTCTTTCCTTCAAAACAATGACCAGGTACTAATTCTCCAATAATATTCTTTATTTTTTAAAAGTTCTTTTGGCTATTCTTGGTACTAGACATTTTCATATCAATTTTTCAGGTAATCAATTCCTATAATAAGGCAATTTGGAATTCTCCTGGGACTGCATTGAATCTATAGATTAAAATTTACTTGAGGTTTTTGACCCATGAACGAGATATATCTGCTCAATTACTTAGGTCTTCTTTAATATTTCTCAGAATTTTTTTTTGCTTTTAATGTATAGGTTTTGTACATTTTTGTTAGATTTATCTCTGTTTTGTATATTTTACTTTCAATGTTATCCTTTTTTTTCTTCAATACAAAATTGTTCAACATTTGCAATCAAGACATACAATTGATGTATGTTATTGATACTGTATTTTGAAACCAAGTTAAATTCACTTAATTAGCTCTAGTAACTCTTTTGTAGATTTGGTTGAATATTCTATAAAGTCAGGTCTATATTGGAAAAATAAAAGCAGTTTTATTACTTCCTTTCCTGACACCTTCTATTTCTTTTTCTTAATCTTATTGTGGTAACTAGGATCTCCAGGACTATGTTGAACAGAAATGTAGGAGTGAATATCCATGTCTTATTCCTGATGTTAGGGAGGAAAGTATCGAGTCTTTTACCATTAAATATGAGGTTGGGGACAGATTCTGCACAGATTTCCTAGTTCATTGAGACTTTGTGTCTAATAGATCAGCCTTTCACATTCTCTAATACTCCTTGAATGAACTTTAGTAGTTTGTGTCTTTCAAGAAAATTTTCCATTTCCTCAAAGTAGATGAAATTATTGGAATAAATAATAATTATTTATTTATAAATAAATAATTCCAATAAATAATTATTGGAATAAAGCATTTATGATGTTCTCTTATCCTTAAATATCTATAGAATTTGTAGTAATGTCATTTCTCTCATTCCTGATATTGGCAAATTATATATGCTCTCTTTTTTCCTGATCAGTCTTTCTATAGGTTTATCAATTTTATTGATTTGTTCCAATGAGCCAGAATTTGCCCTCCTTGATTTTCTCTATTTCATAAATCTATTTTATTTATTTTTGCTCTGACATTTATTATTATCTTTCTTCTTCTTACTTTGAATCTCACTGCATTTAATTACTTAAAATGAAAACTGAACATATTAAAGACTTTTCTGTAATGTTGTAAATTTCCACCCAAGTACTGCTTTTAATATACAATTTTTCACTTTCACTCAGTCCAAACTGATTTCTCATTTCCCTTTTGATTTCTTCTTTGATGCATGAGTTATTGTGAAGGATGTCATTACCAAATATTTGAGGAATTCTGTTATTGATTCAATTCCATTGTGGTTAAGAACATATTTTGCATGACTTGAATCTTTTTAAATTTATCAATTCTTGTTTGATGGTCCAGAATATGGTCTACCTTAATAAATGTTCCATGTGTTCTTGAAAGGAATGTGTGTTTTCCTGTTGTTGTGCGTAGTGTCCTATAAAGATCAACAAAGTCAGGTTGATTCATTGTTATCTTATATATCCTTAATTAAGTTGGTATTGTTATCTTATATATCCTTAATTATTTCTGTCTTCTTTTTATCAATTACTGAGAGGAAACTAATAAAATTCTGGGCTATGCTTACAGATTTTTCTATTCTTGAAATTCTATCAATGTCTACTTTGCATATTTTGAGGTTTTATTATTAGAAGCATAAATGTTTAGTATTGTTATATCTTCTTGATGAAATAACTTTTTTATTTTTTAAAGTGATTTTCCCTGGTAATATTCTTTGCTCTGCAATATACTTTATCTGGTGCTAATACTGCTACCTCAAATAACTCGAAATATTCTTGAGCTTTGTCCTAAGAATCTGCATTGGGAACAACTTGGTCCTCTCAAATTATTTTTCTTTTTTGATTCATTAGACAGGATCAGAGCACTGCTTAATCAGGGTTCAGTATTTCCCACTTCTAAGGAAGGGCCTTTTCTAGCTGGTGGAAACAGGTGTTATTCCTAGTACTGTGTGAGCAAGAGTATTGCTCCTTTTAATCCTTCTGCGTGGTCCTTTCTCCATCCCGAGGTGATTTTTCTCACAAGCATATGCCGATCAGTAGCTAGTTTTAAACTTGAGTTGTGTCCTGTGAAAATCTCTGGAATTTTCTCTGTTGTTTTCTCTTCTCCATTACTCTGTCCTGTGAATTCTAGTGGCCCTGGTCTCTCTAGACTTGAAGCTCTGTTTTCTCAGCTCAGAGAATCTGAGTTCTCCCTCTTGTATCATCTTCTGGAAATTGTATTTTTGTATGCCTATTTTTGTTTTGTTTTGTTTCACTGAAAATCATAAACCGTGTATGAAAAATATAGAGGGTCCAGACCATTTTCTCTTCTCCAAGAATATGGAGAACGCTTCTGCTAGAGTATCAAAATAAAAACCGATTACCTTTATCTAAGCAGTGACTGAGCTGATTGGGAATTGGATTTCAGTGTTGTATAAAACTAGGTCTATTTTTGTTTTCCCCTAACTACTTAGGCATAATCCTTCAGGATATTTTTCAGGCCCCTCCATTCTGGAAGGTTCTACACTCCAATTTTTATCTTCCCAGCACAATAAGACTTCAAGTAGCTCTGATTAGCTTTCACCTTTTTAGCACCTGTTTAGATTTTTATCTCTTTGTCTGTGCTACTTATAAATTAGTGAATAACTTAAAAGAAAAATTGCTCTGACTACTATGCCTCTGTTCTTCCCATGATCATGATCTCTTGTGTCATAGCTCATTTGGTATCCTTGAATTCCAATTATTTATTTTCTCCCAAGCCCTACCAAACTGGAGAATATTCTGCTCAGTTTCTCCAACTCTTAGCAGCTGCTTATTGTTTGGATTCTTAGATTCTCCTCACATGCTACTTAATAAATCATAAATATCTCAAGGGGAAAAGCAGTCTAGAATGCGGTGCACTCAATGTGTTTCTCTTCTTTCTGAGTTCTGAGCACTCAAATCCTAGTTGCCTTAGTATGTCTTCCATACCTTAAAATAAATGCTTTAAATCCAGCTTTTCTACATGTTCTCTATGGAAGCAAGTCCACTACCAACTAGTCCATTACTGCTAGAAGCAGATGTCCAATGTCCTGAAGTATCTTTAATCTTATTTTTTTCATTGACAAGTTCAATTTTTTAAAAATATACTTAATCTACAAATACAAATGGCAGTGCAAACAGTACAAGATGCAACTATCCTTACTTTTAACTACAAGATCAATTAAGATACATTATAGAATCCCTAACTTATGAAAGACAAATCTATTATAGGAACTAGTTTTATTGTCTTTATTAGTATATACATGAAAATTGAAAGTTCATAACAAAGTATATATTAACAAAGGGTGATGCTTACTCTGCAACGTGTGCAAATTAAACTCTTATGCTTAGAATTCAATTGCAATAACTTCTATTCTGTGTTTCTCTTACATTCTCTTACTTTTGAAAGCTACTAAGCAAAAGCTGCAGCATGCAGAAGTCAATAACAAACTATTTGCTAACAGAACTTGAAAATTTCTTTCCCCTGCTTAGCTAATATTTGCATTTTAAACAAGACTCACCCTGGTGTTTTGGATATGGATTAGAGACCACAGATTTCCATAAAGTATCTACTAGCTCAGAGACCCACTCATCACACCACAGTCTTCACTGAGGATTTTAAAATCATATACTTGTGGCTATTTGTCCATTAATTGTACCTCACTTGTTGGTACTCACCAGTTTCCCTTAATGCTTCTCTGATATTTCCTCCAGCTCTGGTGTGGTGGGGGAGTCCCATTCCTCATTAGTCTAGGGGACTAAAGTTTTACAGCCCAACAAGAGCAAAACTAAAAATGAAAGCCAAGGACTCCTGGGACACTCATTCCTACTACCAAGTTGTTTAAAATCATTTGTTTAAAAGCTTCACATCTGTTGCTTGGCACTGATCCTGAAGCTCCAAGACCCCTACCATCTTAACTAATTATCCTCATGTCAAATAATCAGTTACAGCTGATTAACTATATGCTTATAAAACTTCACAAATCCCAGATCCTCAAAATGGAGGGAGTACACCGAGACGGGAATCAAATGACCTTCCTCAATCCAACTGTTAAAAAAAAAAAAAAGGGCATGGCAAAAACCACATACCAGACACAGCTCTATGAGAAAATTCTGTAACTGAGCCCGTTCTCTCTGAAAGCACATCCCTCCCCAACACGCTACCCCTCAGATGCGGTTGCCACAGATGAAGACCATGTATAATTCCACAGCATGGAATAAATGAGCAAGGGGAATTGTAAACAGTCTGGCCAACCAAAAGCAAGGGAGACACAATGCAAGCAAGATACTGCAGGCCCCGTCCCACTGGGCTGATATAATCCACACTTGGCACAGAGGAGCTCTCTCTGCAGGCTCTCCTGCCTATGCTCACAGGCTCTCCCACAGGAAGGTGGCAGGAGAAGGGGAGAAAGACCAAATGAGGGAGGGAAACAACGGCTGTAGAGGAGACCCATGGTGAAGATTAAAATTGTGTGTATTCCCTTTGGCCCAGAAATGCCAGTTTGGGAATCTCTCCCATGGAAATAAAAACCAAAGCGTACAGTGGGTAGAGATGTTGCTCAAAGGTAGAGTGCTTGCCTAGCATGTGCAAAGCCCTGGGTTCAATCCTTAGCACTTCAAAACAACAACAAAACCCCAAAGTGTATGAATAAATAGAGAATGTTTATTGTGGAATAATTTGCTGTGCTAAAAAACAAAGCAAGGGCTGGGGATGTGGCTCAAGCGGTAGCGTGCTCACCTGGCATGCACGGGGCACTGGGTTTGATCCTCAGCACCACATAAAAATAAAATACAGATGTTGTGTCCACCGAAAACTAAAAAAAAAAAATAAATATTAAAAAAGTTCTCTCTCTCTCTCTTTAAAAAAAAAAAACAAAGCAAGGGGAAAACATGAATATTTATCAATGGGGAAATAATGGGAAAAACCATGAAACTTTCTACAATGAAATACTAGGTAGCTGTTAAAAACAATAAATTGGATCCATTATGTTTGATCTAGAATAATGTACATAATCTAATAAATAATACATAATATAATAAATTATGACTGCACTGATTGGGAATTGGATTTCAGTACTGTATAAAACTAGGTCTATTTTTGTTTTCCCCTAACTACTTAGGTATAATCCTTCAGGATATTTTTCAGGCCCCTCCATCCTGGTAGGTCCCACACTCCAATTTTTATCTTCCTAGCACAATAAAACAACAGACTAACTAGTAGTATATAATCCCAGTCACACAAAAAACAGAAAATAGTTCTACATTTGCTTGTTTGAATATAGAAAGGAACTGACAGTGAACTTCTGACAGTGGTTTTCTCAGAAACATAGGGGTGGGGAAAGAAAGTAAAGATTTAGAAAATTTTTCTTATATACTGCTTTCTTAAGACTTAAATGGGTGGGCATTACATAAATGATTTAAAAATGCAGTTAAAAGTTTAAAAGGACTTTTTGAGACTTTATAATTGCAAGTAATGCCAGCCCTAGAGTTCAGTGCAGTGTGTGGTTCTCTGGCATTTGGTTTTAATTGATCCTGGTGGACAAAGACAACAACTTCTGGTCCTGGAGAGAGGGCTCACCTGTGTCACTCAACAGAAGCCAATTAAAGCACAAAATCGACAGTGCCCTTGGAAAAAGCCAGTGGTTATGAAATGAAAACCACATCTACTTCTCCAAAGCCTCAGCCACAGAGCTTCCCAGAGGGCTGACTGAGCTGGAGAGCAGCCAGCAAAGGCGTGGACGAGAATAGCACAGGCTTTTGTTTGAGAAAAATCCCACTACTCCCAACTATTGACAGCCTTTGTTGGCTCCTATTCCATACTTCAGAGGCAAGGAGCACAAAGCTGGCCTGGCCTCCCCAGGAATAAATATAAAACTGTGGGAGAGCTGCTGCTGGCCAGGTTTGAAGTGGTCTGTGTTAGCACTTTGGCAGAAGATACTTTGAGCACCACTGGAAGCCACCTGTGGGCTTTCCAACTGTCACCCACAGAACGGCATTGGCCAAGGCAATGGCCATGGGGGTGTGATACTTTGTTTAGTTTTAACAATTTGGTTTCATACTAAGAGATACTTTCAAATCTTCTGGGGGGACCACAGACATGGAACATTAAAAAATAAAGAAAAATATTCAAAAGTTAGCAGTCTGTGAAAACTTAACTTTTAAATTATTCACTCACCTTCCTATATCTTTTTTTTTTCCTATGATGCTACTCTCCCTCACCCATACCTCTTATTCTATTTCTCTACTTAACCTCTTAATAAGTTTTCCTTAGTCATCATTAAAAAATCCATGCTTATTATAGCAAATATGGAAAATACAGATAAGATGAAAAGAAGAAAAATGATCATGTGTAATCTCACTACTAATATTTTGGAATAATTTACCCTTTTAAGTAGCCTGCATGTGTGTGTGAGTGTGTGTGTGTGTGTGTGTGTGTGTGTGTGTGTTTGCAAGTACAGATGAATGTTTCACATATGTAACTAATATTATGAAGAAATATAAGAGAATGGAAGAGTGAAAGAGGGGTCTGGATGGAGCACTGCTGCTGGGACCTGAACTGCTGTGATATGGTCATGTGCTTTTGTGCATGGAGCCTGTATTAATATTCCTCAGAATGACTGTGACAGCAGCCTTTGTGTCTCCTCCCCTCCTTTCTCCTCACAGCTGCTTTGGAAGTCAGCAATATTTGCATGTGAAGAGTCCCATGCGTGGTTATTTGATCTTCTTTCATTCCAGTTTCTCACTGGCAGATAATTGAGTATCTACAACCCCACTCTTCTCTTCCTTTTCCTGTCTCCTGCTATTAGCTTTTCCTCTCTCTCTTTATTGTGATCTTCTGGGTTTATCCTACTGCATCTAAAAGCATCTGGCAGCCATCACAGACTCAGGCACAATTACAGGACCATCAAAATGTCTGTTCAGAAAAGGCATGCACCTTTGTTCATCAGCTCAGAGGAAATACCACAGTTAAAGTGGTCCTAACAATGAGAGATGCCATCTCACGAAGAGAATAAGGCATAGTCAAGATCAGAGCCAAGAAAACTTTTGTTGACCTGGGGTTTTGCCAGACTAGCACTTCCAGTTCCTTAGCACACCTTCAGCCCAGACCACACTGTCAGGGCCTTTGCATTTCCCTAGCTAAGATTCTCTGCCTTCTCTCTCAAGATCTTCCCAATGACTCTTGCAAAATCAAGATTAGTGCTGGCAGTGCCCACTGATGGTCTGATATTCCAGCAGGGGCAGATGGCAGTGGGAAGGCCCAGAGCCTACTTACCTGGGTGTTCCCAAAGGAACTCTGGAATCCATACTGCCCACGGTAGCAAGAGAGCAATTCCAACCAGCAAGACTCTGGGGGAGTTGTGAAGCTTCTCTTTGAGGCTTTCCCATGCCATTTTCTCTCCTGGCCACCAGAAATCCCTTCTCCCCATCAGAACCCCAGAGCTTTCTAGCTAATCTGTATCCAGTCATATCTGCAGGTTCTGCATCTGTGGATTCAACCAACTACAGATTGAAAATACAGAAGAAAGAAAAGCTGTGCTGAATAGATGAGTTTTCTTGTCATGCTTCCTGAAACAACACAGTATAACAAGCATTTATATAATGTTTACATTGTATTAGATATTATAAGTAATCTAGAGATGATTCAAAGTATATGAGAGGATATGTGTAGGTTATAAGCAAATACTACACAATTTTATGTGAGGGATTTAAGCATCTGCAGATTCAGGGACCTGTAGGGGTTGCTGGGATCAATCCCCCAGGGATACTGAATGACAGACTTATAGGCAAAGCTCCTCACTGTAGCACTTAAGACTGACTTCCCCAAGACCATTACTTGTGAAATTATCTCTTCCTGGTCATAGGCATCAGGTATAGATGAATGATAGATTTAACACCCTTCTACTTATTTTCTGGGGTTAAAAATAAACATCCTGGCCAGATGTGGTGGAATATGCCTGTAATCCCAGCTGCTCAGGAGGCTGGGGCAGGAGGATTGCAAGTTCAAGGCCAACCTCAGCAATTTAGCAAGACCCTAAGCAAATTAGCAAGATTCTGTCTCAAAATAAAAAATAAAAAAAGATGTGGCCCAGTGGTTGAGCACCTCTGGGTTAAATCCCTGATACATAAATAAATAAATAAATAAATAAATAAATAAATAAATAAATAAAATAAACACCCTGGTTTATGAAAAAATGTGAGTCCTTTTGAATAGGAACTGGCAGCCTCAAGGGAGAACACACATGGAAGGTGACTGTCTATCAAAGAGCATGACCTCAACCCTCTACTGCCAGTTGCCTCTCTAATCCCAGCCCAGTGGCTAGGCAAAGCAGGTCTGGGTTTTGTAGGTACTCTCTGCCAACCTCCTTGTTAAAATCTTCTGCTGCCTGGCAACTCACATCTGAAGTATACTGACACAGGTTTGGGTTCAATTGATAATGGTGTACTCAGACTTCAACTTTCCTCACTGAGGCAAAGAGGTCGTGATGGACACTGGAGAGTGCAACATGCAGCTAATGGATTCTGTGTGACTCAGCATTCTGAGTATGTTTGTTGCAGGGCAGGAAGGTGGTTAATGAGATCACCAACCTGGTCAGTCTGGTCAGTCCTGGAGCTATACTGAATGAATATAAACTTGTCTTGCTTACCTCACATAGACTAGACTGCACAGAGTCTCTAGACTGGACTGCACATAGTAAAATATTCTGGAAGTGCCTTGGACACAAACATACCTCAAGGCCTTGCCTAGGCTGGATGTACTTCCTAAGAAGGGCTCAAGATCTGACACAATCTCTGGTCAAAATTTATATGACTCCCTAGGACAAGCAGATCTGTACTTCTGAGCCATCCATAAGGTGGCCTTTGGCTCTCTGGCTTTCTCTCTTACTGTAACCCTGCTTTCTCCTTCCCCTCACCCCCTTCCCACCATATTCAAACCACAATGGTACTTTGGCCCTAATTCAAATATCTGCTGAAATTATGCTGTTCCTTTGGAAATGTTCTTCCACACCACAACTACCAAAGAGGCACACTTCCTTCAGAACCCAGCTCAAATTCAGCTTCTTCCAGGGAGGAAAATGTCTACTCCTGGAGCCGTTCTCCACCTGGAAACCCTGGCCAGCCTCCACCCAGCCCCAGTCTCTCGTGGCAGGATGTAATAACTTAATTATAGCACTTTGCATAGTTGTTTTGTATAAGCTTTTCCACGTCAATGTCAAAGGAACGGTGCCTTTTACAAGGCTGACTCCTCCATTCTTTCCTTTGGATGAAGGCATTCCACCATAATTAATTCTTCCTTATTTGAACAAGTTCTTTTCACTATCCCCTCTGGATGTGCACCTTTGAGGGTACTACATTAACAGATCCTTCTTTTGTCAAGCCATTTTTAATACTACATTGCTTGATCTAGACACAATTAATGCTCATTTTTTTTCCGGGTGCTCATTCTCCCCTATCCACAGAAAGCAGGGTGCTTTGCAATGTGGGGTTTTCAGTAACATGTATGTTCTCAGGCTGTATCATCTGTCTCTGAGAACCTCACGTTTATGATAAGCGTTCCAGAAATCTACATGTAAACCAATGCCCCATGGAAACACATAAATATTTTATCAGGCTCTGAATAAGATTCTTGCTTATAAATGTTTAAACACTGGGTAGCATAATGCTCAGAGGCTGATTAGAGCCAACTTGTAGTGGGATGGGGAAGCTGAGAGAGGAGGGGAATGCTACAGCAGTGGCAGGAGGCATCGTGTCTCTCCTAAGGACCTAGGAACATTTCATGTGCACCTGAAAGCTCCTGCAATTTGCATAGGCTCTCATTTTCCAATTGCTATTCCCTGGAATAGAGGTCAGGCAGCTCCCAGTGGGGCTGAATAGGGAGGTTACTGGTGGGGCTGCCAGCAGGCTGCCACATCAGTCACAGACCCCATCAACTTGCCATACTTCTATCAGCACTGGTGGCACAAGGAAGATTTTCAAATAAAGTATTTAGCATTCAAATTGAAGGATGTTCATGGTAGTTTTATTCAAAATAGGCCCAAACAGTAAACAATCCAAGTGTCCATCAGTAAGAGCACAAAGAACCACACGGTAGATATTCAGACAATGAGTAGTACCTTGGTATAAAAAGAAAAGATAAAACTACTAAAATACTCAACAACATAGATGGATCTTACAAATATTATGCAGAGCCAAAAGAAGCCAGGCACAAGAGTGCATGCGTGTAATTGCACATGTACCAAGTTTAGGAAGCCACAAAATTCTATTTAAAGAAATCAGAACAAAGATTTCATTCCGACTTCTAGATGGTGCAGGGGCTGGAAAGAGGCATGAGGGAAATTTCTGGGATTGAAATTTGTTATATCTTGTTTGGAATGAGTTGTTCAAACTGGCCCAACCTCCAACACAGGATTCAGCTTAGAAGCTTTGTGAGGATAAAAGAGGCCACTGATCTCCAAGATCATTTACCTATAAAATATTGATTAACTGAGTCATCTAAAAGAACTTCTAGTATTTTATCAAGGGTTTCACAGTCCTTATGGGACATAATGCCGTGTCTGTGTCATTTAATTATTTAACTTATTCAATAATATTTATTGTTTATAATATGCTAAATAGGGGCACAACCATAAACAAAATTAAAAACTCTTTTGTCCTTATGGAGTTCACATTTGAGTGGGGATCTGCTCAATTAACAATGAAACAAATATATAATATCAGGTAGTAATAAGTGCTGTGTAGAAAGTAAAAGCAGGGTCAGATGATAGTGACAAAAGACTGTTTTAGATCAGGTAGCCTAGGAAGTCTCACTGAGGAGGCCACATTTTGAAAAGACCTGAAAGAGCTGAGAAATTGAATTAGTGAAGTATCTGAGGGAAGAGTGTTCAGACACTGGGAACAGAAAGGAGGACAGTGAGTAAGAGGACATGATACAATGAGGCCACACGGGCCAGATCACATAGGGCCTTAGCCAGGAGAGCTGGAATTTATTTGAAGTGTGAGAGGAGGCCCTTGGAGACTGTTACAAAGCAAAGTGATATAATCCAACAGATTTTGGGTGTTTTTTGTTTTTTGTTTTTTGTTTTCCCAGTGCTGGGGATTGAACCCTGAGTGGTCTACCAATGAGCTACCTCTTCAGCCCCTGCCCTTCTTATTTTGAGACATGGTCTCACTAAATTACCCAGGCTGTCCTTGAACACACCATTCTCCTGCTTCATTCATCCTCCTGCCTCAGCCTCCCGATTAGCTGAAATTACAGGTGTAATATAAAATATCAGTTGAAGCCACAGTGTCTGGCTTCAACTGATATTTTAAGGAGGAAAAAAAAAAAGCACTTAAGAGATTTGCCCAGAATTTTTTGTGGAAAAGTCAGAAGAATAAGATCCTTTTTTTTTTCTCAAAATCTAACATCCTTCATACATCTATTTCTTAATTACCTTCTGATTCAAACTCTGTCCAAGGCCATATCACCTATTTTTGGAGTCTTAACTCTGAGTTTTATTAACAAGTTTATGTTTTAAGATAATTATAAATTTATAAAAAGAGAGCCAGGTAACTTTTCTGTATAACTAAAAATTTTCATTACAAAACATTGGAGGAAAAAGGAGACTTAGGGCTTTGCATCCTTTATCAAGCAAATCCATCAGCAACTAAAACATGAATATTTTGGTTCTCAACCCTTTCTGTAAAATACAGGTTCTGAATTTTTACTGAATGTAGGACATCAATTTGAACTCTCAAATCAAACTTTTCTGCCTAAATAAGTCCATGCTTCATCATTTTTATGGCATAACAGAGTCTGGACCCTCTTTCCCTCTCCAGGGCCCTAAACAACTAAAAAACCTAGAAGGGATGGGATAAAATTTGTGGATAGAGGAGGTTGTTCTCAGAGAAGACTTCATCTTCTTCCAACCCCATCTGAAATGCTCTTATGGCCAAACAGGAAAAAAATAAAATTAAATTTAAAAAAAGTAAATATTGGAATCCTCAACAGGAAACAAACTGTTAAGTGCCTCTTTTCTTTTTGAGATGCTCTTTCCTTCAATCGTTATTCTCTCCCTCTCTGGAGAACCTTCTAGGCTAGAAGTTGCTTAATCCCACCCTCTCCAGGGGTCTCCTTTTTGCCTTCTCTAGCTTTAAGGTCCTCTATCTCCAGCCTGCCATTATTCTGCCTCTGATGGGGCCAACTCTAGACTTGGGAAACAGAGAGGAGCTAAAAGCTGGAGATAAGAGAAGAGGGGAAACAAAGGGCAGACCCCAGAGACTGTGGCCGCCCTGAAGTGCAATTAAGCTGGCAAAATATGGGGACCAGGGAGCCACCTCCACTCTCTCCTGAGAGATCCCTAACTCAAGCAAAGTTTATCCAAGTACTTTATTCTCCAGAAGCAAATTGCCTAAACCGTAGACAAGAGCTTTCTTAGTCATTTATCTGCACACCCATTTGCTCTACCTACAATGAAAGAATCTAGTGTTTTTACTAGCAACTGCTGTCCAGACTGCTGGGAGACTCCCTGTACAGAAGTTAGCCACTGGTAGAGAAAAATGAATTTTTCTTTGCAGGCCTTGCTGCCTACTACATCAGTTTGTTTTTTTTTTTCTTCCAGTTTTTAACCCCTATTTGAAAATCTTTCCCTTTCACCTAGGGATGCAAAAATGTATTGTTATCCACTATATCCTTGTTTAAAGTCTACATTAAGAAAGACATTTTATTATAGGGTAGAACATAATTTGCCTATTACTCATGCATGCTTGTACCTAGAAAACCAACAAAAGGGTAAGAGTAGCCACGCCATGACTTCCCTCCCCAGATTTCTATTTTGAAATATTACGAACATAACTCGATTTTAAAGACAACCTTAAGGATCCTGTTCTGCAGCAGCACCTATATACCGAGAGATTTCTAACAAGAAACCTGCGGTTTATGATTGAGCTCACTTGGAAAGGCTGCTTATCCGAGTACAAGGATGCTACTGTGTCCAGACGTCTCCTCTGTGCCCAGAAGCAAGGCAGTATGACTGCCCATAGCGCAATAAAATTTTCTCTTTTCAGACTTCACAGTCTACGTGGGGGAACTCAAAAGCGTCCCGTCCTGTCCCCTGGGAGTGAACACACCTCTACGAGATAGATTTGGGGATACGTTCTGCGAGGAGGCGCTGGGAAATCTTGGGGCGGTGGGAAAGTGTTTTTGGACCTCTGGTTTTCAACAGCCTGACGTCCATTCAACACATCAGACCAGCCCAAACCCTCTTCACACCAAATTCCAGCGCTCTTCCCCTCTCCTTCCGATGTCCGCTCGCATCCCGGAGGAGGGACCCCGCTCTTTCATCAAATTTCTAAGAAAGTTTCTTAACTGTTTCCAAAGAAATCGCCCTGATTCTAGAGAGGAGACAAAACCCCGCCCCACTTCCCACTTTTTATTTTGTAACTATACGACGTTTTGTGGAAATATAGTGTCCACAGAGAGGTGCTACAAAATCCCGAATATGGGATCCTCAAGGGCTCCGAGCTCACCTCACCGGGTCCCGGACCGCCGAGAAGCGCCCAACGCGGTGGTCCGCGGGCCGCCCGAGGTCCTCGGGTCTCTCGTGTGTTCGCAGCGCTCGGAGGGACCCGGAGGGACAGGGCGGACAGGAACTCGCGCCCATCGCCCCACCG
>NW_025999968.1:9101-35097 GCF_001458135.2 Marmota marmota marmota | reverse complement strand
GGTCCTGGCTGGGCCGCCCCGCCCGTGCTCCCTGGCGCCGCCCCGCGCCCGGCGTCCCAACTTGGCTCTGGGCTCTGCCAACGGGACCCAGCGCAGCTCTTCCGACTGCCCTGAGTCCCCCGGGGCAGCCCCGCCTTCGGCCGCCTCGCACCAAGCACCTCTCGGTGGGCGCCTTCCGTTCTGCGCCCCTGCCTAGGCTTCGCGCCAGCCGCTGCCTAGGAGCTGGCCCTGGGCCGTGGTGCCTTAAGCTCCGGTCCCACGGGTGCCCCAGTAATGAGGCTGGAGGGATCCCACCCCAATATTCATTTTTATTTCTGGAGTTACCCATTTTTTGGTTTTGTGTGTATATGTGTATACGCGTGCGCCCACGCAAGTATGTACATGAATTAAATATAAATACACAAATGTATATATGTGAATGAAAATACGTGAGTTAAATAAATATACACACAAGTGTATATATATAAATTATATATACACATAAAAGTATATGTAAGTATATTGTGTGTGTGTGTGTTTGTGTGTATGGGCGCGTGTGTATGACATACATGTTCTGAGGGTTCTGGATTCTTTATATTGAGTTTATGTTTATTTTATAATCAGAAAGGCAAGACCTTTACTTTTTCCAGTTGTGTGGAAAGGAGGCCACAAATAAGATTCACACCCAAGTCACTATCCACCCCTTAAAAATGTGTGTGCAACTGTGTTCAGTTAGGACACCCTTAAGGAGAAGTCATAGCCTGAGACAGCTGAAAAGGGTCCTGGGGATCCATTTTGTTTCTATATTCTCGTTTATTTTATTTAAAAATCTCAGGTTATGTGTGCTAGTTGAGAAATACTGCATTTTAATGACTAACCTGAGGGGATCACAGCCTGGGCAGCGGCAGTTAAGGCCTCCAGACTTCCACCACACTATAGCGACATTCTTAGATGTTTGTACACACTGTTACTCAAAGGCTTCTTTTTACAGAAAAGGCTATACTGAGGAGGAAAACATGAAGAAGAAAGGATGGCCAAGGTTTTCACTCATGACAGTGAGTAAAACAATACCGTTTTTTAGGCAGGAGATGTAACTTAGAGGGAGAGAGTTTGCCTTGCACACACAAGGCCCCAGGTTCAGCACTGCAAACAAACAAAGCAACAACACTGGTTCCCAAGCTAGATCTGGCAAAGGCCTGTAATCCCAGCTACTTGGGAGGCTGAAGCAGTAGGATCACAATTTCCCGGCCAATTGCTGCAATTGTGCTATACTTTGTCTCAAAATAAAAAAGGCAGGGGATGTAGTTCAATGTAGTTCAATCCCCAGCACAGAAGGGAAAGGGCAGGGAATGGGGGATGGTTTCCCAGGTACATGAATTATGTCCAAAATTTTACCTTGGGTGGTTTCCAGATCTCACATTGTACGGGGCCAGATCCTTTGATTTAAGGTCTCTAGAAGCCTCTGCCTTGGGGGTTGCTCCAATTGAGAAGGCTTCTGGGTTCTTCTTTCTCAGCCACGGGTCACTTCAGAGTTCAGAACCAGAGGTTTGGTTCTGTGGTTCAAGATTCAGAATTTGCTTTTCTGATGTCTGTAAAGCTTTGATTTATCTCAGAATTCCTCCAGGCTCTTAGCCTGGTATTCTCATTGCGCCCTCTGTGTTCTGTAAGATATTAGAATCTTATCATTCCAGATTGCAGTATTCCTCAACAGCTCTGTTGTCAGGCACTGAATATTTTCATCTTCCACCTGGGCCACCTATATATACCGCAAAAATGTTTCTGGAAAGAGAAACTAGAAAAACCATCCCATTTACAATAGCCTCAAAAAAAAAAAAAAACCACTTGGGAATAAACAAAAGAGATAAAAGACCTCTACAATGAAAACTACTTAAAGAAGACCTTAGAATATGGAAAGATCTACCTTGTTCTTGGATAGGCAATATTAATATTATAAAAATGACCATACTACCAGAAGCACTATACAGATTCAATGCAATCTCAATCAAAATCCCAATGACATTCCTCATAGAAATAGAAAAAGCAATCATGAAATTCAACTGGAAAAATAAGAGGCCCAGTATAGCCAAAGCAATCCTTAGCAAGAAAAGTGAAGCTTGTGGCATTATATTCCAGACTTATATTATATTACAGAGCAATAATAACAAAAACAGCATGGTATTGGCACCAAAATAGACCTATAGTCTAATGGTACAGAATAGAGGACACAGAGACTAACCCACATAACTACAGTTATTTTATATTAAACAAAGGCGCCAAAAACGTACATTGGAGAAAAGGTAGCCTCTTCAACAAATGGTGCTTGCAAAAGTGGAAATCCACATATAACAAAATGAAATTAAACCTCTATCTCTCACCATGCACAAAACTCAACTCAAAGTGGATCAAGGACCTAGGAATTAAACCAGAGATCTTGCGCCTAATGGAAAAAAATGTAAACCCAAATCTCCATCATGTCAGATTAGGCCTCAACTTCCTTAATAAGACTCCTATATCACAAGAATTAAAACCAAGAATCAGTAAATTGGATGGATTCAAACTAAAAAGCTTCTTCTCAGCAAAGAAACAATCAGTGAGGTGAACAGAGAGCCTACAGAATGGGAGCAAATCTTTACACAAGCACATCAGATAGCGCACTAATCTCTAGGATTATAAAGCACTCAAAAACCTAACACCAAAAAACCAAATAACCCAACCAATAAATGGATCAAGGAACTAAACAGACACTTCTCAGAAGAGGATATACAATCAATCAACAAATGTATGAAAAATGTTCAACATCTCTAGCAATTAGAGAAATGCAAATCAAAACTACTCTAAGATTTCATCTCATTCCAGTCAGAATGGCAGCTATCAAAAATATAAACAATAAGTGTTGGCGAGGATATGGGGAAAAAGGCACACTCATACATTGCTGGTGGGACTGCAAATTGGTGCAGTCATTATGGAAAGCAGTATGGTGATTCCTTGGAAAATTTGGAATGGAACCACCACTTGACCCAGCTATCGCACTCCTCTGTTTATACCCAAAGGACTTAAAAACAGCATACTACAGGGACACAGTCATATCAATGTTTATAGCAGCACATTTCACAATAGCTAATCTGTGGAACCAACCTAGATGTCCTTCAATAGATGAATGGATAGGAAACGTTGGTATATATACACACATTACTCAGCTTTAAAAAAGGATAAAATCATGGCATATGCAGGTAAATGGATGGAGTTGGAGAATATAATGCTAAGTGAAGTATGCCAATCCCAAAAAACCAAAGGCCGAATGTTTTCTTTGATATGAGGATGCTGACTCATAATGGCCATGGGGGGGGGGAGCATGGGAGGAATGGAGGAACTTTAGATAGGGCAAAGGGGAGGGAGGGGAAGGGAAGGGGCAAGGGGGTAGGAATGACGGTAGAATGAGTTAGACATCATTACCCTAAGTACATGTATGAAGACACAAATGGTGTGAAAATAATTTGTGTACAACCAGTGACTTGAAAAATTGTGCTCTGTATGTGTAATATGAAATGAATTGCATTCTGCCATCATAACAAGTTAGAATAAATAAATAATTTAATAAATTAGGCCACACAGATTTTTTAGATAAATAACCATTCTTTGTACATAAACTGCATGCTTATCACAAAAATACATAAAATAATAAGAAAGGGAATAAACCTCCCTATATTGAAAGGGCCACTGTTAATGTTTCGGTGATGGCATTTCATGCATCTCGTTATGTACACATGCATGCATATATGGAATTATTTCATACATGCTGTTTTCTTTTTTTATTATTTAGTTGTCAATGGATCTTTTTTAAATTTTAATGTATATATGTATTTATTTAATGCAGTGCTGAGGATTGAACCCAGGGCCTCACACATGCCAGGCAAGAACTCTACCACTGAGCCACAATTCCAGCCCCATGTTGTTTTCTTTTAGGTGCCTTCTGTTCTAGTCCTTTCTTCTATGACTTTATCACTCAGTGCTCTGCCCTTTACTCCCAACTAATTATGTGGTTTTCCTTAATTTTTTCATGTCAATTTCTTTCATGTATCTACATCTAAACCTGTGGAATACCATAATAAATATACCCCCTTAACCACAGGGCTACCATCTGGATTTGAATTATATCTTCTGATCAGCACACCTGGAGAATAGCACTTATATTCCTTTTTTCAAAGCCCTCTCTTCCCCCCTGGCAGGTAGAGTTGTAGCCTATGAGACCTAAGTTCATTGTGTTATCTCATTTTCTAGCAAATCAATAAAACATTTTTCCTTTTTCTCAGAACCTCATTCCCATTGTTAGATCAGCATGAAGACAAGGACCAAACTTTTGATATCAACGCAACAATATTAAGAGATGTGGACTTTGGGAAGTGATTAAACCAAGCAGGCTCCGCCATCAAGTATGAAATTAACCTCCTTATAAAGAACTCAAGGTTGAAGGAAAAGCCTTCTTGCCCTTTCTCTTTCTACCATGTAAGTATACAGTGTTCATTGCCCCTGGAGGAGACAGCAACAGAGAAGAGAAGGCTGGGTTCTTAGCAGACACTGAACCTTGGACTTCCAGCCTCCAGAACTGTGAGCAATAAATTTCTATTACTTATAAATTATCTAGTCTCTGGTATTTGTTATAGCAGCACAAACAGACTAAAGTATGGCTCTTTTTGTATTTATTATACTTAGAGTTTACTGAGTTTCTTGGATTTTTTAAAAACAAAATTTGATAAGCCATTATTTCTTGAAATATTGTTTCATCCTTTCCTCCCTCCCTCCCCACCTCCCTCTCCTGTTTCTATTATTAGATTTCTATTATGCTTATTATGGTGTCATACAAGCCTTTGAGTTTTCATCTTTCTGTATTATTTCTTTCTGTTTTTTTTAGACTGAATTATCTCAGTTGACTTACCTTCAAATTTTGCTGATTATTTCTTCAATCTTTTAAATCTGATGTTAAGCCCCTCTGATAAATTTGTCATTTCAGTTACTGTAGTTTTCAATTCCAGAATTTCTGTTTGGTCCTTTAAAAAATGATTTAAAACTCTTTATTATTTTTTTTTTATTTTGTGAGATACTATTCTCATTATTTTTTTTAATTAATTTATTTTTTTTAGTTTTCGGCGGACACATCATCTTTGTATGTGGTGTTGAGGATCGAACCAGGGCCGCATGCACGCCAGGCCAGCCCGTTACCGCTTGAGCCACGTCCCCAGCCCTCTCATTAGTTTTTAAAAAAATCTTTACACATAGTTTCCTTTAGTTTTTTGAACATAGTTTTTAATAGCTGACTTAAAAGCTTTGCCTAATAAATAAAAAATCTGACTTCCTTGAGAAATGGTTTCTTTCTGACTTCTTCTCCCCTCTTTACTCCATATATGGGACATATTTTTCTGTTTCTTTGTATGTTTCACCATGCTTTGTTGAAAAATAGGACATTTTAAATTATGTAATGTGTCAACTGTGAAAATTCGATTCCTCTCCACCAGCCCCAGTGTTTGCTATTATTTCTTTTTTTTGTTATTTTGTTGTAATTCCTGCTGTTGTTTGTAAGTTTGTTTAGTGACCTTGAACTAATTTTGTGATGTCTTTGTCCTCTATAGCCACTAGAGCTTCTGCTTCATTAGCTTAGTAGTTAGCTAATGATTTAACCAATAACATCTCCACCCTTTACTAAAGATGTGTATATGTGTGCGCCCCTGCACCAGTGCAGCATGCGCGTACACACACACACACACACACACTCAGTGGGGCACACATTTGATGCTCCAGCAATTTACAACTTTGTCTTATTAGTCTTTGCCTCCTGCTGTTCAAAGCTTCCACATCAGCTATTGTGAAAGTCAGGCCCTCCTTGGGTCTTTCCTGCTTATGAACACAGTCTTGCACTGCACTTGCCCTTCTGCATTCCCAGGCACGTGACATAGCTTTTCATATTCTCCTAACAACACCTCATCCTCTAGATTTTTCTTTTAAAGTTTTTGGCCAGCACTTTATTTGTCCCTACTGGTATGTTGCCTCAGGGAGCTGTGATATTAAACAATTGTCACAGATGATTTTTGACAATTACCCTGGGATAGAACTTTTTCAGTGGACAACCACTGAATCATGCCAGATAAAGACAAGCCCTATGAATGAAGCTTTTCCAGGAAGCTGTCAAACAGGTCAAATGGTGACAGTTCTCTGTGGATGGTGCTTTTAGAGGAGCTCCAAATCCATTATGCTCTCTCTCTAGTGGCTGCAAGGCTGCTTATCTGCAGCTATCATGATTTTGAGACTTGAGTTTTTTTTGTTGTTGTTGTTGTTGTTTTGTCTTTTTCTCTTTTTAGTTGTAGATGGACACAGTACCTTCATTTTCTTTATTTGTTTTTATGTGATGCTAAGGATTGAACCCAGTGCTCAGTGCCTCACACATGCTAAGCAAGTGCTCTACACTGTGCCACAACTCCAGCCCCAAGGCTTGGTTTTTAAGAGTCCTAGAGAACTAGGGAGAGGGAAATGGGAATAGAACAAGTTATAACTTAACTTTGACATGGAGTCTGCTCTTCTGATCAAGATTTAGGTATTATATTTGAAGAATAACTCCTTAAGATTGTCACAGGTCTTTGATTAATTTCTACATGACAAAAAAAGTTAATTTTGACTTTTTTTGTCAGTATTCTTATTTCATTTATGAAGATGTAGTTTTTGTTGATCCTTATTCTGCTCTTTTGGAAGTGCTTCTACCTCTCTAGTTAAATTGTTACTAAATATTTTATGGGTTCTGTCCCTCTTTTTGAGGATACATATATACATATACAAATACATATTCGCAATCAGATTTTAAAGTTTATTTTATATATAGTCACCTTCTGCAATTTGTTGTTAACTGTATAATTTTTAAAGAAATATTTTGAAAATTCTAGATAAATGACATATCTACAGAAAATAAATGTTAATATATTCCTGGTACCTAAAATAATTAAAATATTTTTATCATTGTATTGCAAGAATATATAAAGCCATGGTGAACAACAAAATTGTAGGGACTTCTTTGCTTCATGCCTGATTTTTTTTTTTTTTTAATTTTAACATTTATTTATTTTTTTTAGTTTTCGGCGGACACATCATCTTTGTTTGTATGTGGTACTGAGGATCGAACCCGGGCCGCACGCATGCCAGACGAGTGTGCTACCGCTTGAGCCACATCCCCAGGCCCTGATTTTTTTTTTTAATACCTTTATTTTATTTATTTTTATGTAGTGCTGAGGATCGAACCCAGGGCCTTGCATATGCTAGGCGAGTGTCCCACCACTGAGCCATAACTCAAGCCCTCACGCCTGATTTTAATGGAAATAATGTAATAGTTTCCATGCTTAGAATAATTGTTATTGCTTTTATTGAATAATTTGTTTTCATTAAAATTTTTTTCCGATAATGAATGTTGAATTTAATTTAGATCTTTATTCACAGAGGTTGGGAGAGTTTTTAAATTTAGGTCTTAACACACTCTTTGGACCATTGCTTGATGCTAACTTATAAAGTGTTTCATAACCTGGAATTACTCACGCAGATAGCAGAATTATGAATTGTGAGATCTAAAATGGGAGCTGTAAGAAAACTGGAGAATATACCTGTCCACATTTTAACAGAAATTTACCAAAGATAAAATTCTTGCCTTTTTGTGCCATTAGAGGCTTTATTTAAGTGGACTGGGAGAATTCAAGATAGATCAGAAGGAAAGGCACTTTGGTGTCAGACTGGCAGAGGAGATGTTTTTTTTTTTTTTTAATTTAGACTTCTTACATGCTATTACCTGAGGCCCAGAACACTGAATCAATAGACAAGATTAGACCATTAGCAGTTATACCCTGACCAGGGTCAGTCTTACAGGTCTCCCTTCTTGTCACCCATGATATCCCTTCTCATTATCCACCCTCTTGGATTCTTATCCTGATTTCCTTTCCATTTTGTTCCACTTGAAATTGAAAGCAAGGTTCCAGAATTTTTACTTTGAAATTGACCCCATGAAAGAACAAGAGCAAGGGCACAGAGGTAGGAATGCCCAAAGTAATGGAACTGAAGGGACTTTGTAGGGAAGTAAGAGGAGATAACTGGACAGGTATATTGGAACCAGTGTGAAATTTCTTGCCTGCTGTCTTAAGTAGAGGCAGTCAAGCCTAATGGCTAAGTGTCAGTGACTCTGAGTAGAAAAAAAAGGAGTTGTTCCAACAGAGACTAAACGGTTTAGAGAAGGAAAAGTGTCTCCAAAATAAAGGACTGCCTCTACAATTTACCCAATATTCAATCACAGAATATTAAAACTGATGAAGATCCTAGAGATATTCTAGTTCAACCTCATTTTTAAAATGAAGAAGAAGCTCAGAAAGATGAAGTGAATATGCATATGAACACTAGGTACATACCTAAAAAATAAGAGATGTTGTCTATATGAGAAATCTATCTCCCAAAACAAAAGCATCAACAATATCACCTTTAAAGAAGAAGGGAGACACCCTCTAGGATTCCAATAACATAATCGGGTGAGAACTGTTTCAAGCACAAATCAAATAATTTCCTATAAAGTGAGTGGGAAGATTCTGGTCCTTACATGTGTGAGTGCCGGTCTTGTGTGAAAGGAACTGAGTCACAGTAATTAGCAGATTATTATTAGGTTGTTTTTTCATGTTACAGTAATGCACCTAAATGACTCTTAGGTTAACTTTTCAACCCCTAGCAAGCCTTTTAAAAAAGGAAGAGACATCTTTTGTTGGTGCTTGCTTGCATGCATGGGAAGCCGTAAGAAAGGGTTTCCAGTATGAGTCTTAGCAGGGCCCGGTCTCCTAGGCCTTGCTTGTCAGACTTTGAGCACCATGGGACAGGCAGGAACAAGATACAGAGGAGAACACCTGTGGGAAATAGAAGTAAACACTATATTAAGAATAATTAAATTAATAAAATGAACATTCTCCAACCCACTTTCGTCACCAAGTATTTTAAGCACTGTGGTCCCATGCAGCCAGAGGGAGAGTTTTAACAAGAGCACCAGAATTCCCGAAACTAGACATCCAGAATCCAACACAGCTGATGCAAACTGACAGTTCTTTGAGGCTAGGAAGCCCTCTTTAGGGATGGAAATCAAAGAAGGATTCAGCCTTAGTGCTCTTAAGCATGTATCTTTTTTGTTTTTTAAAAAGAATAGCTATATTTATTCATTCATATAGCATACAATTTACCCCCTTAAGGTTTACAATTCTATGATTTTTTTTTAATTATATTCATGGACATGAGTAGTCATCACCATAGTCAATCTCAGAATAATTTTGTTTCCTCAAAAAGAAGCCTAAGCTGGTGAGAATGTAAAATGGTAGTCCTCTGTGGAAAATAGTATGGTTCCTCAAAAAAAAAAAAAAAAAACAAACCACATAGTGTTGCCATATCAGTCTATCAGTTTCAATATGAAAGCAGAGAATTGATGAGAGGCTGCATGCTGGTATTCACAGTACCATTATTTATAACAGTGAAAATTGGAAGTAACCCAGCTGTCCATTAATGGATAAACAGATAAATGAAAGGAGATACATGTGTACAAAGAATATTATTCAGCCTTTAAAAGAAGGAACATTCTAACATATACTATACCTTGGGCAAACTTTGAAGACAGTATGCTAGGTAAAATAAGCCAGTCACAAAAAAATAAATACTGTATTAATCCACTTTTGTGAGGTACTAGAGTAGTCAAGTCACGAACACAAAAAGGAGAATGCTGGTTACCAGGGGCTGGAAGGAGAAGAAAATGGGCACAGAGCTTCAGTTAGGGGAGATGAAAACATTCTGCTGGAAGATGGTCGTAATGGATAAACAAGGGTATGGCACTTGTATACTTCATGGCACTGAAGTATACACTTGAAATGACTAGTTTTATTATTTATATATTTATCATAATTTTTTTTAAAGCCATCATAGGCTGTTGAGAAGAAAGACTGTGACTGTCTCCAGCATCATCAAAGGTCCCAGGAGCAGTGCAAAATGGGTGTGGAGAACAGAGGCAGACAGTTTTCTTGCCTCTACTTGCAAGTCATGTGACCAACAGGCTGTCTACTTGTTCTCTTTGATTTCTTTCTGTTTCCTCATCCAGAAAATGGGAATCATAAAGCAGCAGACTTCTGAATGTGTGGAGCTTTCCTGAAATCTAAAATTCTGTTACACCTCTATAGCATTGACTCTCCAACATAAAATGTCATAAAACATAAAAGAAAATAAGTGAGGAGAAGAGCAAATCTCATACCCTTTAGCTATCATCTTCTAGTCTCTTTCCCAGCCCCATCCCCACCTGGCCCTAGTCCTAAATAGTCATCAATCTACATTCTGTCTCTATAGATTTCCCTATTTAGGGCTTTCATATGAATGAAATCACAAAATATGTGGTCTTTTGTCACTGTGTCTCTCTGTCTCTCTTTTTAAACTTTTAAGTCAGTTGTTTCTTTCTGCCTTTCCCAGGACCTGTGGACAAGGTCTGGCCAGGGAGGGCATTTGAGATCATTAGGAATGAAAACAAAGTGACAGATTTACAATTGAAAGCTGTTTAAATTTTTATTTTAGAAATAATGTACTTACTATGAAAATCTCAACAAATATAGAATAGCAAATAATAAGAAAAAATCAAGTAGGGCATGGTGGCACATGCCTCTAATCCGAGTGACTTAGGAGGCTGAGGCAGTAGGCTCAAAAAAGATAAATACTGTATGATTCCACTACTGTGAGGTGCCTAGAGTAGGCAGTCATGAAAACACAAAGGAGAACGATGGTATATAGCTTACTGGTAAAACCATGGGTTCAATCCCCAGTACCAAATAAATAAATAAATGATCTAAAATTTTAAAGAATCAGTTCTAATTTCATCACCCAGAAATAACCAATCCCAACATTTTGATAAATATCTTTTCAGAGTATTTGTTATGCATATTATATACACAGGCACATACAGGCACAATATATGTACAAATGTCATATTACATACACTTATAAATCTTTTTTTCTGATTACAAAACTTATATACGTTTGTGGTAAAGCAACTGAAAAGCTATAGCAATGTAAGATTTAGATTTAGAATGTACTTCATAATTCTTTCACACAGTATACGTTTACTTAAAAATATATTATGAGCTGAGGGAGGTGACACATGCCCATAATCCCAGTAACTCAGGAGTCTGAGGCAAGAGGATGGCAAGTTCAAAGCCAATCTTAGCAATTTAGTGAAGCCCTAAGCAATTTAGCGAAACCCTGTCTCACAATAAAAAAGACTGGGATGTAGCTCAGTGGTAAAGCACCCCTGCACTCAATCCCCAGTCCACCCACAAAAACAAAACAAAACAAAACAAAAACCCACATATTACACACACACACACACACACACACACACACACACACACATATATNATATATATATATATATATATATATATATATATATATATATAACATGGTGGGGGGTGGTAAAGCACTTACCTAGCATTCTGGAAGTCCTGGGTTCAATCCCCAGCACTGGATTAACCAAGTAAGAAAAGAAGAAAAGAACATTATGACCTTTTATATGTTTGCTCATACAAATTCATTTCATTCTACCTCTCTCTTTTTTTTTGTCTCCTTGAGGTACTGGGGATTGAATCAGAACCTAGCACATGCCAGGCAAGTGCTCTATCACTGAGCCACATCCCTAGCCCTTTTATTTTTATTTTGAGACGGGGTCTCAATGAATTGCCAACCCTCGAAATTTGCAGTCCTCCTGCCTCAGTGTCCTGAGAGCTGGGATTATAGTCTTGCATCACCATGCCAAACTATTCCATTCTTTTTAACAGTTGTTAGTAGTCCATTAAACGAATGTGCCACTATTTGTTTTAGCATTCTCCATTGATAAAATTTGGGTAGTTCCTAATTTTTCACTAAAATGGGCACAATCAATGTTTACACTTGTTTCTTTGTGCTAGCATTTCCTAGAAGTGGAATTGCAGGTCAAAGGATATGTTGTGTAACTTGATTTTTCTTAACCTATTACTATATTACAAAATGTTTTCCAGATCACTAAATATTTAGTTTAACTGCTTATTATTATAATCTATGTATACATCAAAATTTATTTTCTCAATCCCTTAACACTACAAATTATGTATAAAATTTCATTATTATAAACAGCTTTGTAATAAACATTACTATAGATAAATCTTTGCATGCATGCTCAAAAGTATATCTTTAAGAAGATTCCTATATATGTAATTGCTTGCTCAAATAGGATGCATATTAAAAATATGAATAGCTATGATTTTTCTTCTTATAGAAATAATATACAGTCATCCTAGATTAGGAAATACAGATAGGTAAGAAAATGAAAGGTGCATAACCTTAGCATCCAGAGGTAATCCTTGGCAATATTATAGAGGTAAGCACTGGTAACTATTCTGTTTGCATTTTTTTGCATGTGTGCAAATATAGAGTACATGCTACTTTGAACCACTTATAATAAACATTTTTTTCATTTATGTCCATTATCATTTTTAATATCTGCAGAATATTTTATCTCAGACATGCACCAAATTTTAGTTGCATAGTCCTTATTGCTAGCCATTTATGTTGTTAATGCATGTATTTTGAAAAATTTTTAGGTGAGTGTAGTGCAAGTAGAGGGAATCTGTTACCCACAAGACGCCTAGAACAAAAGTACATAAAGTGTTTCAGCACTTACAGTAAGGATGCCTTAGAGGAAGAGTCTTAGAAATGCACCAGCCAATACAGAGACCTCTGAGTGGAGGCACCTGTGCTAGGAATGTGACTATGTGAATATGGCTGGTTAGGACAGGGAGAAGAAGGTCCTTGACTGAAACAACTTCCAGAAAGCTGCAGTGCACTGGTAGTGCACAAATGTGGTGTGGCGAAGTTAGCATCCCCTCCATGAGGCCTGCCAGGAAAAGCCTTGTAATTGCCTATGGTCGGGCTAGAGGATCACACTTAAGATTTTGGCCTGGAGCTCTTCAATAAATAATTATAGATTGTCAAGACTTGTAGGTATCCTGTCCTACCAAAGTAAGCAAGGGTGCCAGTAGAAATCGAAGTTTGTCAGGGTCAGGACCTCAGGGACCCAAATGATTTCCTTTGGGGTGTGTAAACTGACATTTTAGGGCAGATCAAAGAGTTGCAGCATGATTGAGCAACTGAATGAGCGTCATAGAACTTTAAGCAGGCAGATCCAGATCTGATGAAATTAAGTCTCCTCTTTTTTAGGAGTTGAGACTGAGGCGTCATTCATCTCATTGAGGGGCTCTACTTCTGGAGTGAATCCTAAGCACATAGTGTATGAACGCTTGGCTCTGCTCCATGGCTTTCTAAAGTTATCATAAATTACCTGAATTTTATTTTTTTCCTTGAGAAATAATTTTATTTTGGAGTGTCTCTCTTGAGTTTCCTCTTGTCATCATTTGGCTATGAGGTAGCCCCCCAAAGCTCCTGTTAATGCAGGAATACAGAGGTAAAATGATATTAGAGCTGTAACCTAATCAGTTCTATTCTAGTTTGAATGGACTAACTGGGAGATAACTGCAGGCAGTAGGGCATGGCTGGGGGAGATTGGTCACTGGGGGCCTGCCCTGGAAGAGTGCATCTTCTTTCCTCCCCGCCCCCACTTCTGGCTTCCTGACCCCACCATGAGCTGAGCGGCTTTCCTTTCCTGGGTCTTTCCTCTATTATGGGCTTCTTCACCTTGGGCCCAGAGCAAAGGAGTCAATCTATGGACTGAGACCTCTGAAACTGTGAGCCCAAATAAACTTTTCTTTCTCTAAATTGTTCTTCTTTGGTATTTTGGTGACAGAGATGCAAAAGCTGACTCAAACACTTCTAAAGCTTTTTGATATTTTCAGCCTGCACTCCTTCATTGAGAAATGGATTTTCTCATTGTATATATTGCTTATGTTAAATTTTCCTGCTCTAAGATTTAAATACTTTGAAATTTAATGGAAGGTAAGTACTCTCTGGTTACCTCATCCACATCTTCATGATTTCCTAACTTTTTATTATATCTCTTTTTGGTCTTCATTGCTTTGGCTTGTTCTATATTCTTTTTCAAGCCAAAAGATAGATAATTTTTAAGCTGAATGGCCACATATGTGGACCTTCCTGAGTTCTATTGAATTAGTATTATAGTATTTATTATTTTGAGTATGTATCATAGGGAAGCATTGCTATAGGTTCTCAGAGAAGGACACAAATTTGAATATATTTTAGCCCCTGATGAATCTACTTATATCTTCTCTTAGGCTGTAGAAGTAGTCTGTTGGACCCAAGTTTTAGAATAGAGACAGGTGAGGATATTCCAGGTGGATAGGAATATTTGTTAAACCACAGGGTTATTTAACTCTTCAATAATAAGCCTAGCTGGAAATTAATTTTTTTTAACTCTTTGTGTTATGGAAGAAGACTCTCCATGAGGGTAGGGGCAGCTGCATTTCACAGCCTAGAAAGTCTAACTCTCTTTAACAAGTTCTGACACCAATTACCTAGAGTTTGGCCAAAACATCACAGGTTAAAGGCACAGAACTCTATAAGACTGTCCTCACTGATATACCAAGTTCAAGTTCATGGGTTCCCAGACCACACTTACTCTGACCAGGTGGCTATCAACTTAGGGGTCCCCACTATCCTCTCTAGTTCAACTATTTACTAGAACAACTCATAGAACTCATAGAAAAACACTAGATTTACAATTTTATTATGGCAAAAGAATACAAATCAGAACCACCAAAAGGGAGAGACGCACAGAGCAAGGTTAGAGAGAATCCCAAATTAAATCTCCTATTATCCTGAAAGATGCATTATCTACGCAGCACATTGATGTGTGACAATATGAAGAGTATTGCCAATCCAACCATGGAATCACACTCAAGTGTGGAGTCCAGAGTTCTTATTTGGGCTTTATCCATAGGCATGATTGATTGAATCATTGTCCATGTGGTTGAACTCAGTCTAACCTCCTTCCCTGTTCTGAAAATGGAGCTGACATCACATTGTTTTAAACCTCAACCCCTAAGCATATAGTAATATTTCTGGCATGGCTTATTTCATTAGCACACCTATCTAGGGTCCCCCTACAACTCACCTTATTAGTGTAAACCATCAGATGGAATTTGGGAATCCCACCATGAATAACAAAGACACTCCTATCACTCTGGACTTGGAAGTTATCTCCCAGGAAACGGGCACAAAAGCCAGACAAATTTTCATTACTCACCCTCCCTGAGTTTTCTCTCTAGGTAATTCACCATTGGTTTCAAGGAGTGCTGGTTCCCTTAAACCACTATGGACCTAGCATTCACAATACATCCATTGCCTCTGTAATAGCTGTTCTCGACTGGCAGAGGCAAGATACTACTCTATAAATAATTATAAGGGGTCAAGCATACCCACACATAGTCCAATATCTACAAGGGAAACACTCATATGATAACTGGGGAATTAATACTTTGTGTTCCTAGTCTAGTTTCTTCTTCTTCTAGAAAACTAAGAAAACTGAGAATTTTAGTTCTTCCAGAAAATTTAGTCTTCAGAAATATGGAGGGAAATGTTAGAAAGGGTTTGGGCAAACAGGCATTCCCAAATGTGCTGATGGTAATGTACATTGGTACAACTCTTTGGAGAGCAATTTGTAAATAGATAGATGCATGTAAAAAGGAATTAAGAGAAGTTTCTTCTGTTCTTCAATTGCATTTTAAATTCAAATCTGGTGCCACAGAACAATAGATTTTTTAAAAACTGAGTGTATACATTTTAAGGAGAGCTTGAATTGATCTAGAGATGGGGTTGAACAACTCTCAAGGGTCTCTAGAAGGAAGCAAATTGGCACTACTGTCACTGACATCACCCACCAACATGATGAGTCCATTTAAGAAGACTGCATGCCTGTAATCCCAGCAGCCCAGGAGGCTGAGACAGGAGGATCACAAGTTTGAGGCTAGCCTCAGCAATTTAATAAGGCTCTAAGCAACTCAGTGAGATGGTGTCTCAAAATTAAAATAAATAAACAAATAAATAAAAAGGGCTAGGGATGTAACTTAGTGGTAAAAAACTCCTAGGTTAAATCCCTAGTACCAAAAAAAAAAAAAAAAAGAATGGGGAAGAATGGGAGTATTGACCAGTGGGGGTCTTATAAGAAAAGACTAGTTATCATGGTAAAAGACTTTTTCTTAATTTTTAGGGAGAGACAAGGAAGAATGATTTACCCTCCTTGAATCTAAGTGAACAGAGAACCATTAATAAAGAGCAGGGGTGCCAACCAGAAAGGGAGATAGATGTGTCATTTCCTAACAGAGGTCTGGTCAGGCATAGACAGGCTTATCTTCCCCTGTGCCACCTAAAATGGGAAAAAGAGTTGGGAAAAGGGAAAGCATTAGTCAAGTCGAGGACAGTCGACTGTTGAAAGAGTGGAGAGGATCCTGCAGGTGCTCTGGGCTGGATTTACTTGCACTATTTATTCAAGAAGGTCACCCATGTGGGCAGCAACAGTTGTCAAGTGGCCCCTAGTGGTCCAGTGGGGGAAAAGATAGGGTAGAAGGGACTGAGCTGGAGCCAGATCAGGTGACTATGCAATACAGAGTAGCCCTAACTAGACCCTTCCAAAGAATTCAAAATCTTGGTGCCTGCCACACAAATCACTTCATCACCTCTTTGCGTTGGCCTGAGAAGCAGCATAGCCAACAAAAGGTATTTAAGTTCAAGAGGTATTTGCCTCCCCTCCACCTCCATTCCCTGTTTTTGTCATCTCTAAGGGAAGGGAATAGCTTTAAGGCTGCTTTGAAGTTTTTAATGCACTCGAAAGTTATGGAATTTGCTCAAGATTCCTTTAAGAGCCTGAAGGGTGTTCCCTATAACATAGTTGAAAGCAATGATTACAAAACAAAACCACATCACATTTATGCTCCACCAAGAAGAGAGTCTTTAAAATAAACCAGTTATGTGCACATACCCTTTAATTCTGCAGTTCCGCAGTTAGGAATTGAGACTACAGGTAGAGTAGCTAATGTGTGACAAATTAGATGGAAAAGAATGGTATTTGTAATAGCAAAAGCCTAAGTAAAAACAGTAAGAAATTAAAAAAAAAAACTGGAAACAATGTAATTCCATCAGGAGGATACTGGTTAAATAAATTGTTTCATAATCACATATTTAAAAACAATAAAGATAATGAGGTAGAACTGTGTGTGTTGACAGCTCCAAGATTTTTTATTAAAAAAATTTTTTATTGAAAAAAGGTACGGGGTAACACAATGCACACAAATCTTTAAAAATAGAAACTGCTCATACAACATAAATATTCAAGAGTACACATATATATTAATATATAAATTTAGAACATTGCTGGAAGGATCCCTAAGAAACTTGAGAGTAGTTTTCATTAGAAAGCATGACAGTAAGATTTTTCACTTTGCACTTACACCTTAGGTGCTGTTTAAATTTGTTACTAAGGGAAGGTGTTTTTTTTAATATTTATTTTTTTAGGTGTAGTTGGACACAATGCCTTTATTTTATTTACTTATTTTTATGTGGTGCTGAGGATCCAACCCAGGGCTTCGCATGTGGTAGGTGAGCCCTCTACTGCTGAGCTATAACCCCAGCCCCGGAAAGTGGGGTTTTATAAAAATAAAAAGAAAGTAAAGAGGTTGCATACATCAATTGATGTTACTGAATCCTGTGTTTAAAAATGATTAAAATGGTAAGTGTTATGTGTGCCTATTCATAATAAGAAAGTAAATAAATGCACACATATTTTATTTTTTTAAAGTTTTTTTTTTAGGGGCTGGGATTGTGGCTCAGAGGTACAGCATTCGCCTGGCATGTGTGAGGCACTGGGTTTGATCCTCAACACCACATAAATATAAAATAAAGACATTGTGTCCACCTAAAACTAAAAAATAAATATTAAAAAAAACGATTTTTTTTTTTTAGTTGTAGATGGACCTTTATTTTATTTATTTATTTTTATGTGGTGCTGAGGATCCAATCCAGTGCCTCATGCATGCTAGGCAAATGCTCTATTACTGAGCTACAGCCCAGGTCCTGTACATGTATTTTAAATAGAAGAAATGTCAAAAGGAGAAGGAATTGCAGGAAGAGTGAGTGGCTCAGAGTGGGAGCAGCTCCTCGATGGCAGTAAAAACATGCTCAACACCTTGTCCTGTGACTCTCACCAAAGGCTACTGCGGAGGAGGACTACCTAGGCTTTTATGGGGGATCCAGAAAGGAGCCAGGACATGCATATTTGTCTGGAATAAGTTGGGAAGGGAAACCTGGCAATTATTTATTTCCATCTGAGTTGGGATTAGACTCTGTACTGTTGTGTGAAATTAAAGAGCAGGAAGATTTATTGGGCAGTGTGACCAGTTTTCTTCCTGAGTAACCAAGGATTTGATTTGTACAAGATCCTAGGTAAAACCTGGGCTGGATTATTGGTGGTTGAGAAACTGTCCCAGACTCATGAACTTCTAGAATACCAGCGCTGGAAATGACCTGGAGTATGTCCTTCTTTTACTTGGAAATACTAGAACCAGGGAATTTCTTGGATTGATCCACATCACATGAATGCTAAGTGACTAAACCAGAATTATAATTGAGGTATCCAGGCCCCTGGAAAAAAACACTGTTTTTCTTTTAAAAACAGATGTTGAGCACTCATAACTTAACTATCTTCATGCATTTTTTTCCTCTATGTTAGTGGCCCACCTGTTCTTCAGAAGTGAGGGTCTGGTTATGGGTCAGTATTCTTTATACATTGTACAATTTTAATTGGTAATATGGTATCTAGAATATTCATGCCTATATTGCATTTGTGAGATTAACCTAAATAAGGTTTTGTACTACCATATTTCACCAACTCCATGACACATATTTTTTCACATTTCAACATCTCTAAACACAGGGTGTAGCTGACAGTTGCTGCTGGCCTGGCTGAGGTCACAGCACACTCGTCATTGCCTGTACCTATGTGAACCCATCTGAAACTGTCCGTTGACACCTGCTGGCAACAGCAAGAAAGTACGGTATCAAAACTTGCCAAGGCAATATCAGCAGTTTTGGAAAAAAAAAAAATCTCAGAGACAATAATGAAACTTTCTTTTAGAAAAGGTCATATTACCAGTGCTTTTGATGGTACAGAGAGCAATATTGTATGGAAAAATACTGACATTACCAGCTTTGACCCGAAAAGTGATTCAGGAGAGCTTGTCTCTGAGTATAAAGATATTTTCTTTCATTATTTTAAAAAAGGAATGCATGATAATGATAGATGATTGAAACAAATTTTTAAAAATAAGCCCCAAACAGTGCCTTCAATAAATTTAGAACAAAAATAAAATCTAACTGCTAGCTGGGTGCGGTGGCGCATACCTGTAATCCCAGCAGTTTGGGAGGCTGAGGCAAGAGGATTGTGAGTTCCAAGCCAGCCTCAGCAATTCAGCAAGGCCCTAAGCAACTTGGCAAGACCCTGTCTGTAAATAACATATAAAAAGGGTCAAGGATATGGCTTAGTGATCAAGCGCCCTTGGATTCAATACCCAATACCTAAAAAAAAAAAAAAAAAATCTAACTGCTAGAAAGTTACTTTAGTAATAGTACATTTTAAAAAATAAAATAAAGTTTTCATGTTAAATCAAGGGAGATTACAGAGAGTCCCACTTTTTTTCTTGTCCTTGACCATTTGAAATAACATTAAGAGTTTATTAAAGGTCGCCTAACATTCATCTGTGAACCCATGTAGTTCTGGGATCTTTTCCAATGCAAGATTTTAAAGAACCATTCCACATTTTTCTATGGCAATAGGTTTATTTTTATTTTCTTTACTCCAGGGTCCATTTTAATAGTTTTTATTTTTACTAGGAAATTACCACTTTTCTTTAGGATTCCAGTTTGTTGACAGGTTTCTCTTTAATCACTCCTCTGCTGTGGTCTTCTAAAGAATTCTTCGTTTTGTCTATTTTTTCTTATTTTTTTCCCTTCATCCTGCCAGATCTCATACTCTTTTGCAAAGGGCTTTTGTATTTACTCACGCTTTTTTCCCTTAGAGTTTCAGAATCTTATCAGGATATTGCTAGGGGTCTGAGTGTTCATTGATCTGGCCTCACAACTTGGCAAGCCCTTTTCAGTGTAGACTCACGTATTTCTTCGTACAAGAAAATTACTCCTTTTACATGTTTAATTTTTGCCTTTCCTTCATATATGCTTTTTCTCCGCCCAAATGTCTTGATATAGTATGCTAAGCCTATTGCATCTACCCTTGAGTCTCCTGTCTTTTCTCTTATTATCTTTGCTTCTGTGCTTTGAAATATTTTCTCCATTTGATCTTTTAGCCCACTGATTTGGGTCTCAACAGTGATTATCCTCTTCTTTCATTCATATACAAAATTAAGTGGCAAAATCTTTTCCTTTCCTTTTCTCTTGCTCTCCCTTAAGAAATATTGTTATTTCCTTTGTCGGCTTGGTAGGGCTGGGGGCTTGTTGTGGATCCCAGAACTCATAAATGTGGAGGATAGGAGCATAATCTCCGCTCCTCAGTCCATTGTGTGGAGATAAGCTGCCCACAAGTCTTCTGAAGCAGCGAGGAAGCCACCTGCTCACTGGTCTTTTTGATTTCTCAGCTTCAGAGGAAGGGAGGACATTTTGCCCCATTCAGTTCCTTCTTGTCCTTTTGTGACCCACAGAGAAGCCACATATTCATGTGAGGGGACTGAAATTGACTTTTATCCTTAGGATTCACAAGATCTCTGAGAGCCCAGTTTTTCCTGGGTTTAGTGGCTTGTTCTTGCTTTGTAGGGGTGTGGGGGGGAGGGTGCAGGGGATATCCTGTTATCCTTTCTCTCCTCTGTGACTCATAGAGCGCCCACAGACTCATTTGTTTTCACACATCCATAGGCCTGAGCTACCATTTGACTACAGATTGGAGTCACTATTTGTAGGGAAACCAATTTTACTCAAATTGTCATCTTGGTATTTAAGTTCTCAACTACTTGCTAACCATTGGAAGACAGGACTACCTCTGTGCCCTCCATATCCAATTCTGTGACCCCATACATCATTATCATAACAAAGAAGGAAGGAAAGAAGTGGAAGAGGTGGGAGAATAGAATGAGAAATAAAAGAAGGCAAGCAAGATAACAGTGCTAAAAATCTTCAGTGTGTTGCTGTCTTTTTTTTTTTTCGTGTTTTATTTATTTTTTATTAATTAATTAGTTTTTAAATACACGACAGTGGAATGCATTACAATTCTTATTACACATATAGAGCATAATTTTTCATATCTCTGGTTGTATACAAAAATATGTTCACACCAATTCATGTCTTCATAAATGTACTTGGGTAATAATGTTTATCACATTCCACCATCATTGCTAACCCCCTGCACCCTCCCTTCTCTTCCCACCCCTCTGCCCTATCTAGAGATGTTGCTGTCTTTTGACGATGGGTTTCAGTATCAAGGGATTTCCTGAAATCAGCATCTTCATCTAGCATGACCTTCTCACCTTCCTCCCTGCTCAATTTTATGAGGGTATTTACTTATGAGGCCTGTACCTCTGGATCTGTTGGTACATGAGTGATTGCCTAATCCTGTCTCAGGAGAGAGGGAGAGAGAGAGAGGGAGAGAGAGAGAGAGAGAGAGAGGGAGAGGGAGAGGGAGAGGGAGAGGGGGAAATGCTTTTAGATGCTTGGCTACCTGGAACTAAAGGGTACATACAGGAAAATCACTCTTACCAGGGTGATAAGCTTATTAATGACAAGCAGATACCTTCAAACCTTGATATAAGAGACATCTGCTTATGTCAGATCAACGACATGGCTTTTGTTCTGAGATGGCTTTGTCCCTATATCTCTCAAAGGAGAAAAAAAGCAATCCTATAACACAGTGGGCCCAGTGTCACCATTTACTCCTTTGTGAGTCATGCCATCAGATGAAAGCGCATTCTGCTTTCTGTGTCCAATGACTGAACTTCAGTCTTAGTTGTGTATATGTGTATATTTATTTACATGCATATGTGAGACCACATAAGGGTTTTTGTTTATTTGAATGTAAGTATTGATTTGCCCCAATCAATTCCTCTCTTTAATATAAACTTAAAGATATTATATTATTTGAGAGTTCTTATATTTGAGAGGATGAGTAAGAGAGTTGAATCTTCTCTTTGGGATACATTTATAATTAATGTGTACATATATTTATATGGCAATTGACATGTCAGATGCATACAAAAACCTCACTGTGGCTCAGGTATTAATCAGCAATCTTCCTCACTGAAGCAATTAGAAAGAATTTAGCCAACAGTGTCTGAAAAATAGTTTATCCTTCTTCCTTCCTCCTGAATATGTCAAGTTCTTTGTCTACACTAGTCTGGCTGCTTCTTAGTTTAAAGCTTCAGTCAAGAACTCTCTTTTTTCAATTTTTCACAGTTTGATGTCCAATCCTTGTATTATTGTATATGTGTCTCAACGGCATAGAGCTATGATTCTGTTTTCCCTTCCTAATAGGTGTTGCACAAACACTTACAAGGTGGGAAATGTGGGAAGTGTGACTCCTGGGCGCATTAATTTTGTAGATGTGGGAAGAGTTTTGGATTGGGAAGAAATAAGGAAAGGAAGGGAGAATAAACATTATGGAGCCAGAAAAGGTAGAAAAACAATATAATAGGTGGCACAAATATACATGTGTGCACATGGACATTTACATACATACTCACAGGACAATATACTTTCTCTTATTAGTTCCTTTGTGCCTCACTGCTGGCATAAGTAATTTAAAAGTTGCCAGCCTATTTTATCTGGCTGGCATAAATGACAAGAACACTGGGGAATGCTTCCCCCAGTGACAACTGTTAAACTTCAGATTTGCAAGAGAAATAAAATCTTCTCTGGAGTATTTAAATACAGATGCAAACTCTGATGGGTGGGTTTCATGAAGTGGTGTGATGATGTCTTCCCAAAATTTCACAGCTAAACCTTTGATTCTGTGATTACTTGAAACTAGAGAAATTACTATAACATCCCAGGGTCAAAAATGTAATTATAATTATGCCACATCTTTAAGCCATAGGCATCTAGTAATCATCTGATTCATTCTTATCCATTGGTCAACTACTCACATGCCTTTCTTTTATGAGACCCTGCCCTCAGCAGAAATGAAAAACTAAGATTATTTGTTTCAAAGCTGCTCATTGACATCTGTCATCCGTTACACCAACCCCTTGGAAGTGATATAAAGGGTAGAATTTTAATTGCGCATCAGGGGGAAAGTTCTCATTATCCTACTAACTGCCCCTGGCTGTGTGTGTATTGGTTTAGCAGGAAAGATTAAAAGACCTAAAAAGAGATGACTAAAAAGGGTGTGATGAGTGATACAAGAGTTTACAGATATTTGAGAGTTACAAAAATAGAAAGGAGATACTGAGCATAGACAATTGTAGACTAGTAAAATTTGAAAGAACCTTGGAGATCATTTTTCAAGGTTGCAAAGAGGTTAAAATTAACAATAAATCCTAACATTGCAAAAGCTATCCAACTGTAAAATAAGTTTAAGTTCCAAGAAGTTAAACTTATTTCACATACCTTTATTTATTTTAAAACTTCCAAAGCAACATTTTAAACTCAGTCTTTATTTGAAGGGAAAATATGTCCATAATCACATTTAAGAATATTTTATTTTCCATAGAGTCCCCTTGATGGCAGAACAAATTTTCTTTTCCACTTAACCTTTCACATATTTATAAATATCTCAAGATTGCATTATTATTCAGTTTTCAATAGAAAAATAATTATAGTCTCATAGTGTTATGGATTGGATATGAGATGTCTTCCAAAAGTTCCTGTGCTATTGAAGGAAAATTCAGAAGAAATATGATTAGATTATGAGAGCTGTAACCTAATCAGGGCATCCTAGCTTGAGTGGACTAACATAGTGGTAACTGTAGGCAGGTGGGGTGAGGCTGGAGGAGGTAGGTCACTGGGGGAATTCCCTGGAAGGGTTTAACTATCCTGAAGCGCCCTCTTCTCTGTCTCTATTTCCTGGCCTTCATGAACAGGGTGGCATACCTCTACCATGTTCTTTCCCCATCATAGCCCCTGAATAATGGAGTCTTCCAACAGTGAACTAAACCTCTGAAACCATGAGCCAAATAAATTTTTCTTCCTCTAAGTTGTTCTTCTTAGATAATTTGGTCACAGTGATGAAAAGCTAACTAACACAGAAATTGGTACTGAGAGTAGGTTTGTTGCTGTGACTAATCTGACCATGTGCTTCAGAAGCCTTTGGAACTAGATTCCAAGAGGAGTTTTGTAAAAGTTTGAAGATTCAAGGTGAAGACTTAGAATGTTGTAAGCAGAGTTTAATATGTAATTCTGGTGGGAGCTCAGAGAATCAGAATGCCCACAGGAATGTGGAGAGTAAAGACTCATGAGGTTTCAGAGGGAAATGAGGACTCTATTGGGGATTGAACAGAGAACACATGTGTTACACATTGCAAAAAACACAAAACAACAACAACAAAAAAACTTGTCTACATTTGCCCATGTCCTGAGACATTGTGTGAAGCTGAATTTAAAAGTGATATACTAATTTATCTGGAGGAGGAAATTTCAAGACAACACAGCATTCAGGAGGTAGCATGGATATTGTTATCAGCATTTAGCTAGGTTTACTATGGAGCAGAAAATAGAAGGATTTCCAATTTTAGTTTGTTTAAATTTTAATAAAACTAAAAGAAGACTTAAGGAAGGAATTAAGAGAAAAGATACAGGAAATGAAAAAACATTTCAATAAAGAGAGATTCTGAAAAAGAACCAAATAGAAACCCTACAAATGAAAGACACAATAAACTAAATTAAAAATTCAGTTGAAAGTATCACTAATAGATTAGAACACATAGAAGAGATGTTTTGTTTTGGGGTCTAAAAGAGAAAGTATATAATCTTTAAAAGAAAGTTAACTTTAAAGGAAAGATGATAAGAGACCATGACCAGAATATACAAGAATTTCGGATAACAGTAAGAGACCAAATATAAGAATCATTGGCATAAAAGAAGGCATTGAAATGTTTAAAGGAATGCTCAAACTTTTTGATGAAATAAGATAGGAGAATACCTTAGGAACAAGAAAGAAATACAAATAAAAGTTGCATTTAGACCTCCAAATAGGAAAAATAAAAAAAAATATCCTGAGAGAGGAAGATGGCGGCGAGGGGAGTGCATTGCCCCCGTGTGCTGCTTCACTGTGTGGGAGTATGACAAGTCAGGACGGCTAAAGGATATCTTGTTAGGAATTTCCAGCTAGTGGGGTGCTCCGGAACCTGGAGGAAGGATTTCCATGGCACGAGGATCGGCTACGGGGACTCAAACGCGAGAGGTTTGTCGCACGGAGGGTAACACTGCTTATTCAGCAAATCGCCCCGTGGCTAGAGTCTGCAGCACGTGCTGGGAAACGAGGAGATAGCGACGCAGGGATACAGCGCTGCAGTTTCTGCCAGCCGTGCAAGCACCGTACTCAGGGCTGAATTCTGGGTTCGAGACGGGGGAAGGAAGCGGTCCATCTCGGTTCTCCACACCAGTCAGACCACAGAAGAGGCCAGCAGCCACCATGTAGGAAAGCTGACGTCACCATACCTGTTTTCGACTGACGGCAGCTCATTCAGCCATAGAACAGGTAATTTCAGGCTGCAATTCGCCTGCGGCTTGCAGACAGATTGCTAGGGTTCAGTGCCTGGGTGCTTCTTAGAACCTGATCTTATCGGAGCGAACACCAAGCGCGGGGCGGCCGAGTTCCGGCTCCCGGAACCGTCCCGGAACTGCCCTGGCCCAGGGCCACGGAGCCTGCGGAGGCTGCTTCTTGGACCCTGCTCTTATCAGAGCATACACCAAGCACTAAGCGGCCGAATTCCGGCTCCCGGAACTGAGCCCGCGGGGACTGCTTCTTGGAGCATACACTTATAGGAGCTCACACTGAGCA
>NW_025999968.1:2735-4662 GCF_001458135.2 Marmota marmota marmota | reverse complement strand
TGTAAATCAATGGATGTGTAACTGATGTGATTCTGCAATCTGTGTATGGGGTGAAGGTGGGAGTTCATAACCCACTTGAATCAAAGTGTGGAATATGATATGTCAAGAAATTTGTAATGTTTTGAACAACCCACAATAAAAAAAAAAAAGAAAATGTGGCATATATATTCAAAAGAATGAATAAAATTCCTTTGTGTATATATGCCACATTTTCTTTATCCATTTATCTCTTGAAAGACAAAAAAAAATATATCCTTACCAAAATACATCATAACTAAAATCTCTAAGATACAGAATGAGGATAGAATTTAAAAGCTGTAAGAGAAAAACAGCAGGTCACATTTACAGGTAAGCAATTAGAATTTCTCTGATCTCTCATCCCAGACTCTAAAGGCTAGGAGGACTTGGAATAATATTTATCAAGACCTGAAAGATAACAGATGCCAAACAATATTGCTATATCCAACAAAGCTATCCTTTCAAACTGAACATAAGTTGACCTTCCATGATAAGCAGAAACTAGAAGAATTTATAACCACTAAGCCAGCACTACAGAACATAAGGCATATTATATGCAGAAGAAATGAAAAACAAACATCAGAACCAGAAAATATATAAATCTCACTAGAAGAAAAGAGGAAATCAAGTCTAAGTAAACATTAGAAATAAATCAAAATGGCAGGAAACAAAGATCAACTTCCATAATAATACTGAATATAAATGATCTCAACTCTTCAACCAGAAGACAGAGATTGGCAGGGTGGATTTAAAAAGACCCAATCCTGTTGTTTACAAGAGACTCACCTTACAGGCAAAAGCATACACAGGTTGAAGGTGAAAAAGATATACCATGCAAATGGAGAGTAGCTATTCTCATGTCTGACAAAGTAGTCTTCAAGACAAAATTAACTAGAAGAGACAAGGAATGTCACTTCGTACTGGTTAAGGTAATCATCCAACAGTAAGATATAATGACTATAAATATTTATTCCCCAAATGTTGGTGCACCTATGTATATAAACAAACCCTCCTCAATAAAAAGACTCTAATAGGCCCCAATACAATAGTGGTGGGGCTCCCCAAGCCCCTTGAAAAAAACATTTTGCTGCATTGTGCCCCAGATACTGAACATGGAGTTACAGACCTGTTTGCCCAGCTGAGTTTTGGTCCCATTTCCTCCTTTTTATGTTCCTATTCCTTCCTTTTGGAATGGGACTCTATATTCTGTGCTATTGTATATTGGATACATGTAACTTGCTTTTGATTTGTATATGGGTTCACAAATGAGAGTTTGCCTTGAGTCTCAAAGGAGACTTTGAACTTGGACTTTGGGGCAATGTTGAAACTGTTAATACCATGGGGACCCTTGGAAATTAACTAAATGCAGTTTTCATTGTGAGATGGACATGAGCTTTTAGGGGCCAAAGGCAGAATATTATGGTTTGGATATGAAGTATCCCCAAAAGCTCCTGTGTTAATGCAGGAATCTTCAAAAGTGAAATGATTAGGTTGGTAGTTGTAACCTAATCAGAACAAATCCTAGTTTGATGAAATTATTAAGTGTTAACTGTAGGGAGATAGGGTATGGCTGAAGCAGGTAGGCACTGGGGTTTGCCCTGGAAGAGTTTATCTGTCCTGCAGCTCCTCCCTACCCCACTTCCTGGCTGCCATGAACAGAATGGGGCTCCCCAACTATGCCCTTCCTCCATGATGTTTTGCCTCACCTTGGGCCCAGAACAATGGAATTAGTAGTCTATGGACTAAACCTCTGAAACCAAGAGTCCATACTAAACTCTTCCTCCTCTATTTTGTTCTTCTCAGGTATTCTGTTCACAGCAATGAAAAGCTGACTAACACACATAGCTAGATCTAAAACAAAACAGAACAACAACAACCAAAAAAAAAAAAAAAAAAAAAAAAAAAAAAA
>NW_025999968.1:29-2390 GCF_001458135.2 Marmota marmota marmota | reverse complement strand
AGAGAGAGAGAGAGAGAGAGAGAGAGAAATCCTCAGAAGGTGAAATGTCTTAACTTTAAAAGGATGAAAGAAAAAAAAAAAACTATCTTTCTCTGAAAAAAGTCTTAGCTAATTAAAACAACATTTAGATCAAATTTTTAAAATAGCTAAATGAGTAGGAAACACTAACACTATTTTACTTACCTCCACACTTTGGGTTTGGGCAATTGCTGGCTAAACTTAAGTATCTAAGAAGATTTCCCGGAAGATCATAAGGAGTGTAGGAAATGTTCCGGATCTTAATGGTCCGTGCAGCTAATTCCAGGAGAGTTGGAGGGTCATATGTTAAATCTCTGACAAAACGAACAACCAATGGATTTCCTCGTAAACTCAACTCTTCCAAATGAATAAGGTTGAGGATCTCTCGAGGCAGGTATGTCAGCAAGTTATTGTGGAGACTGAGGGAACGAAGTGAATGCAGCCTAGAATGAATGCAGTACAAAATCAATGGCAGTGGGTAACATAAGCTGAGTTTATATATGTGTGTGATTATATGTGCATGCATGTATATATGTATTTATGTATATAGAACCTGACTTCCCGAAAAAATGAACAACTCAGGTTAATGGAAATAAAATTAAAAGATGCTGAAACTAGATGGAGTACAGCCTTATAAATGTCATGATAGACTTTTGCCCCTGGAATCTTATCTTAGAATACTTAAGAGTATTTTATGTGTAATATTATTTTTAAAAATTCCAATACCTAAAAAAGGAAAGATTTCAGATGCAATAAAAATGAAGATCCCCTACATTATAAAGCCTCATAAGAAGTGTAGGATAAGAATGTTTCATATCAAACATAAATTCACTAGAAATCCCATAAAACCTAGGGAAACCTATGTCAAATTAATATACTATTTTTTGATTACATAAAACAAGCTGAACAAATACTGTGAGGAATAAACTAGAGCATTTAAAAGTAAAATTAAAAATAACCCAACTCACAGTAAATCCCAGAGCCATAATTATCATATCAGTTGCTTTGAGAATATCTAATTCTTATCTGTCTGTAAAACATGTGAGTTAATGCAAGACAACAATTTCTATGCATGGATGTATGTGTATATACATAAATTGCCTGAAACTACTCACTGTGAAAGCTGAGGAGGCACACTTTGGATTTTGTTGTCACATAATACCAAGTAAGTCAGAGAAGGCAAATTTGCTAATTCTGGTGGGATTTCTTTGATGAAGTTTCCTCCAAGATATAAACACTCTAAACTGCAAAAGAAAATGAACAAAAACAAAAAAGTAAATAAATATAACTTAGACGAAGCACTCCATTGTCTCTACTACAATGAGCCCATTTGATCTGTTCAGCAAATGTTTTACTTAGGATTTGTTACATGCTACCCATACTCTAGAGAAATAATGCAAGCTTCAGGGAGCTTATATCATAACTAAGGAGACATGACACACCAATGTTAGACAATAGTATAATCAAACACAAAACCGGTCCAAAAATAGGGATCACACAATTAAAATATCAAAATAAGGAGAACAACTCACAAATTAGAGAGGAGCTGAAAAGAGGAAGAATAAAATAAAACCACAATAGTACTAATTAGAAAAACTTCCCAAAAGTACTACAACGTAGGATGGGCTATGAATTTAGTCCATTTAGATGGGAAGAAAGAGGAAGTTTCAAGGTGAAGAAGAGAACTTTTAAAGTTCAATGAGTACACTGTTTTAGAGAAGAAGAAAATTCTTCTTAAGAAATCCACAGACAAGATTGAATCCATGGTAGTATGCTTGGGTTTAATATAGTAGCAAGCAAGAGGAAAACCATTAGCCTTTTTTTTTTTTTTTTTAAGTAGAAAAATATATCTGAAGCTTCTATATTTCTTCTTTGCTCTTATTATAACAAGTACATTCTCAGAGGCTGACCAAATAATATATAAAGCTGACCATTACCATGAAGTTAAAGTTCAATATAATTATCCTATTTACTAGAAAATAAATTAATATTTTGAACATAGCATGTATTGCACCACAATACAATACTATTCTCTAATGACTATAGAAAGCCTGCAAAATCCAAAAGATTTTCTGCAAGGGGTGGCAGAATTAGTTCTTAAAATATATATGGAAATAAACAAACATATACACATCCTTTCTATTACTGTTACTTTTGTCTTCTGTTAAATCTGTTAACTCAGAAGAACTAACATTCTTTCAAAATATCTTTAAAATGGGAGAAAATAGCCAGCTTAGCAATTACTCAAACTTCTATGTTAAGAATTACCTGGAGGGGCTGGGATTGTGGCTCAGTGGTAGAGTGCTTGCCTGGCATGCATGAGGCACTGGGTTCGATCCTCAG
>NW_025999967.1:0-5580 GCF_001458135.2 Marmota marmota marmota | reverse complement strand
AAAACTGTCCATATCCTGTTTATTACACCTACTTATTATATAGTTCTTTCCCTAATCTTGGGTGCCTCAGTAGAAATATAGTCGTGTTTTAAATTATTATATGTAACGCTTATAGCGTACAATGGACAATATCCTAATGAAATTTATAACTTCTTTGGGACTCCACCATAAAAACTGAAAGCATATTATTTACTTACATGATTTCCTGGTGACGCTGCTTTGACTATCTATGATCAGAGTGAATTCTGGAGAAAGGAATGGAAATTTGTTCGGGGTAACCAAAAAAAAAAAAAAGGTCAATTACCTGTAAACAACTTTATGCCTGAACATCGGCCAATTCTGGAGGAAGCGGAGTCTTAGGATGCTTGCTTTCAAAGTGCTGCTTGAAGGTCTTAGGGTCTGGCATTTGTGTCTAATTTAAAAATTATACAAAAAAGAAGAAATGGACTTCATGTATGAAATAAAAAACATGTTACCTTTTAAAACCCTGAACTTGTTTATAATAGACAATTATCACAAATTGCCTTTAAGCTACAACAACTTAGCAGCTAGCATATGAAGAGGAACCTTGCCCCCCCCCCAAAAAAAACCCCTCATTCTTACATTTAACAAAAAAGGGGAAAGTCACATAGAAAAGTATTTGTTTATCTCATTAATAGCAAACAACTGGTAATGTTTACTGACATCTTATTGCGTCAAATATTTTACCTTAATTTTTCACAAACTTCCACAGTAATCTCTAGCTTCTACTATCATTCTTGTTCTACATGCTAAGGAAACTAAACCCCAGAATTTACTTTGCCTAAGACCTGTTTTTAACCCAATGCTAGGCATTTCAGCTCTCAAATAACACACTACATAACAATGAATTCCTTTGGCAAAGACCTTAATTCATTTACTCTTTAATATGCTCAAATATATAAAACATAAAATAAAAGGTTTTGAGTTTTTAAATATGTGAACTAATTCTTGTACTTTTAGGTCAAGGTATTTCTTCATCATTAACCTAGTAAAATTTATTTTCACCCTCTTTTCAAACAGAATCAGAAGCTGCTAAATTCCATCATTTTGAGTGTATCAAAGCTCAATGTGAACAAGGTATTTAATGTAATAGGTTCCCTCTAAATTTTTTTCCCCTGGGGGTAGGGAAGGTTACCAGGGATTGAACTCAAGAGATACTTAACCCCTGAGCCATGCCCCCAGCCCTTTGTTTTTATTTTGAGACAGTGTCTTGCTGAGTTCTTGAGCTGGCTTTGAACTTGTGATCTTCCTGCCTCAATCTCCTAAGCCCGGTAGGATTACAGACAAGCTCTGCTATGCCCCGCTACTAATAAGAATTCTTGTGTAGTTAAAAACTTCTTTTTTATTTGTTATAACTCAAATAGATGACAAACTTCAGCCCAGGAATCATGTCTTATCAAGATCCTTTGCCATGGGCTAGGGTTGTGGCTCAGTGGTAGAGTGCTTGCCTCACACATGAGGCCCTGGGTTGGATCTTCAGCACCACATAAAAATAAATAACGGTATTGTGTCCATCTACAATAATAATAATAGTAAAAAGAAAAAACAACAACAAAAAACCTTTGCCGTCCATACCATCAATTCCACTCAGGTAAGGGGGCTGGAGAGCCAGGTGTGTGATTATGTTAGGATTGTTATGTGGGCTAAACGTGTGATTGTATGTCTGACACACGGTAAGCATGCCACAGATGCTGTTTGTTGCTCAATTCTTTAAATTTATAAAAACAAATTAATTCTAATAATAGCCTTCAACATGAATATATTCTATATGGTTTTACTATACACTCTAACTCTGGATTTTAGTGAAAGAAAACAAATTAAAAGCCATATTCATAATCAGAAGTATTTTTACTAGCATAGTAACAAAGTTTAGTCAAATCTATATCAAGAATGTAGACCTAAGTTTCTTACAAAGTTCAAGGTATATTACATTCCCTCATAAAAACATCTTTATCCTACATAAAGAAAAAGTCTTGTTTCATTCTTTGTTCCTCAGATCATAGAAATCTGCATCTGGCCAAAGAAGCCATGCACAAAGCTTTGTAAATGGGTACATGAAGACAAATTCCTAAAACAACCAGCTGTCAAATCTACTATTTCAAACAAACCATCTATTTTGCTAGCGTTACAAAATATTAACCTATACAAATCAATTTACAATGAAAGAATTGTCCACCAAGCAATGTCTTTCAAGCCCTCTTACCCTACAGACAGTGCAGGTATATATTAAGGCAGCTTTGGCAGCAGCCTTTTGGTCGTGTCCTTGTTTCTTCTTTTGTCCAGCCTGCTTTTTGGCATTTTTTTGCTGAGACTGAATCTTCTGCTGTCCACGAGCCATATCTAAAAACAGAAGTTAAGGCATTAGAGTGACTTAATTATTCTAATATTGAGTAATCTAAATAACCATCTCAGAGTTAAAGCCTTAAATTTTATAGAAACTTTAGGCAATCAAAATGTATGGGTTTTAAACTCTCACAGACAATGCTACTGGATTATAAACTGGTAGAATCAACCACTGAGGAGGAAATAGAACTGGTTGGCAGTTGTCTATGACCTCTGTTGGTATATATTCAACAAAAATAAAAATATATACACACAAGATAAATACAAGGAAGTTCAGAAAACCTGTTTCAAAACTAGGAACAATCCAACTGCTCAACAACTGTAAAATGGATACATCAATGTGCACACAAACACAATACATACAATGAAATACTAAGCAGCATTCTAAAATATTGTTTCAAGTGACACCAAGTTTGTATCTGAATGTTAAATAAATCAGTTACAAAGAATATACATTATATAAAATTCAAAAGAGGCAAAGGAGGCTGGGGTATGAAGCTGTGCTTGAGCATCAACCTAACCTGTGCTAGGTCCTGGGTTCCAAACCTAGCACTGTGGGGGCCAGAGCAACGCTCTAAAGTGAAAGAGGTGACATTGGGGTTTATGGAGCAATGATTTGGGAAGAGAGGACAAGAGAGGAAATTATGGGGTGCTAAAAATGTTCTGTATCTTGAACGAGGTAATGGTTACACAGTATGTTTATTTGTAAAAATTCATTGAGCTATATACCTAATTTTTTTAACTTTTTTTTTTTTCCTATACTGTAAGGAATTATTGCTAGGAGCGCTTTAACCTCACTGGATGTAAGTTTATATTTTATTTTGAGATAGGGCCCCACTAAGTTACCCAGGGTGGTCTGGAACTTGAGATCCTCCTGTCTCAGCCTTCCACATCACTGGAATTATAAGAATGTGCCAGTGTGCCCAGCAATTATAATCATTTAAGTCAGGAATGGTTCCCCTTGGTTCTGAGCTATATACCTAAGATTGTTCACTTTATATAATCTTCAAAAGCTTTCCCCAAAAGTTTAGCTTCCCCCTAACATTTATTTGGTTACTTTGCAAAGTAACTTTCCCTTTCTGGTATTTACAGTTGTGACTTGCAATTCTTAACCGTTTAAGACAAGTAAGAGCTATTAACTAGTCCTTCTAAAGGAGATTATGCCACCAAAGGGGAATTATTCTCTTAAATACTTAGGTTTCATGAAATTACTGTGCCATTCTAATTTTTCCTAAATGGTCATTATGAGATTTAATTAGTTCCCAGTTGAGAGAATGAACCTAATTTAAGGGTAGGGACACCCTTACAAAGTTGAAAGGTACCACTTTTTTTGTTATTGGTGGTCAAAAGTGAACATATGTGAGTTAATTAAAAATAATTGTCATTGAGAAAAGTTACTTTTACTTTCTCATTGAAATTAAAGACTTCTATTAAACAAGTTAAAAATGTTCAAGAGTGCTGGTTTTTCTGATGGGAACCCTAATTAGATAATGATTGTAAAGTCTAAGCATTTCATAAAAACAACTAACTCCCCGTCCCACCTCCAAAAAAGGGGATGTGGGGACACAATAAGTAAATACACTGATCGGACAAGCTCCCACTAGCATTGTGAATTTAAAGTCATAATTTCAGAAGAGGATCAATGGTTTTCTTTTTTTCTTCTTCAAAGCCAGCTGAAGATCTTACCAATTATAAAAATGTTTAGTATGCCAGCTTAATACCAGAACCCAATTCCTACCAAATAATGGTGGCTACTACCAGCTGTTAGTTCCTACAACTATGCTTCAATTTTTTATTAAACCTTATTAATTTTAAGCCAAATGCATTATTTTTTTCAAAAGAATACTTAAAGCATATTCGGATGAGAGCAGTCAGGTGTTCAATATTTATGTACACCAATGTTTTGTAACATTCTCAATGTCTCAATGTCTTAGTATCAGAACCTATGTTAGAATACTCCAGTTATCTCTTTTATCTTAATCTTAACTCTTAAACATAATGTATTTTATGTATGTTAATACACTGCTTTTGTGGATAAAATTGTTTTAAACAATTCTTAACAATTAAAATCCTAATCGTTAACACTGAAGAAAAATCTTACACTATGGCAGACCACTAATTCCATAAGTTTCCTTGCTATCTAGAAGCTATTAACTATTTTGATGACATGTTCATGCAGTGATCTGTACAATATCATAAGATGAACAAAATAAAAATTATATGACAGATTAACCCATTTTTCATTGCCACCTAGCAACAGTAACAAAAAGTCATAAGAACTTTAAAAAAAAGGGAGTTGTCCTTTGTTCTTATTTTTGAGACAGAAAACTAGGCAAAAGAAATTTTATCAAACAGGCTAACAGCATGGGGTAGGCCCCTAACTTCTGACAGCACACTGCATTGATTTCCTTTCTGAAAGCCAAAATGCAAACGAACAAACCACCTGCTTTTGGACAGCTCAACTTAAGATTTGTTCTCAAACCAATCGAATTTTCTGCAAAATCGTATGCATAACTTCTCCCTGATTAAATATGACAAATGGAAGGGCAAGAAATCGTTTACAAATAACCTAAAAGCTGGTTTTTAATGTAACTCTTATTTAGTGTGCTTTTCCGAGGGGACTGCAAAAAGGGAAGTGTAGAACGGACGAGTTCTTTCAAAATGAGGAGCTTTCGCAGGAGGCAACAAGTAAGCCCTGTTCCAAAGATCCTTTTAAAAGCAAACCAAGAATTAAGAAAAAGATTCTGGATTCAGGAAGTAGGCTGATTATCCGTAACCATCTGAAAGGAAGAAGCCCAGGCAGTAGTGTTCAACATCCTGACCCTAGCTTTTTAAACTACAACCATCTGGGGAGAAGGGCGGGAGAAATCACTAGAGTAAGGGCGCCTTCACTCAACACTCCAATAACCCAGCTGCAGCCTGCAGCACCTTTCCCAGGTCTTCTCCCGCCTCAGTTGAGCCCCCTCCTCCTTCCAGCCACCAAAGACCACATAACCCTCACCTACCCGCCAGTCCTCAAGGACCCTGGCCCGAGATTTGTCAGCTGGAGGCCTTGGTTGTACGAAACCCGGCCCCTTGGGTCGCCGAGAGCCCGGCCTCGAGATACCGACCAGCTGCTGTCGCCAGCGGGTAAAGTTACCGCTGCTCCCGCGGCCGGCCTGCGACCCGGCCACCTGCAGGGCCTGGCAGGCACCCGAGCTTCCCTTCCTTTCCGGG
>NW_025999966.1:0-5687 GCF_001458135.2 Marmota marmota marmota | reverse complement strand
ATATATATATATATCAATCACATATTCTTGATTCTTTATTCATTCATCCATTGATGGGCACAGACTGGTTCCATAGTTTGGTTACTGTGAATTATGCTGCTATAAACATGGGTATGCATGTATCACTATAGTATGATGACTTTAAATGCTTAAAATAAATACCAAGGAATGACATAGCTGAATCAGATGGTGGATCCATGCCTAGTCTTTTGAGAAATTTCCATACTGATTTCCATAGTAGATGTGCTAATCTCATCAACAGTATAAAAGTGTTCCTTTTTCTCCACATCATCTCTAACATTTTTTATTTGTATTCTTAATGAGTGACATCTTGACTTAGATGAAATCTCAGTGTAGTTTTGATTTGCATCTAACATATATAATTTTAAAAAGCAAATTATTTGGTTTTCTGGATACTCCTTCCCAAAGTAGGCCTTAGTACAAGTTACCTATTCTTTACAGAATTCCCTTCTCATGATTAGTGCAAAAGTTCAGGACATGAAGGATTAAATTTTACCTCTTAGAGACTTATTTTCTAATTACCTGTTCTAAAGTGGCTCCTACTTATATTTTATCACATCAATCATTTTTCTTTGCATCATAACAATTCTCATAACAACCTGTTTTTCTTGTTTTGTTTCATTTTAAATTTATCCATTTTTCTCTAACTACATTATAAAAGCTATGAGAGTAATAGCTTTATCTACTGTCTAAATAATGCTCTATACCCAGTGCCTAGAATGAATACCCAGCAGATAATAGATGCCCTGTAATATTTGATGAGTAAATGAGGAAATGGTAATGAGATTTAAATCCATCATGATAATTTATTTTATTATGCAAAATTTATAATATTAAGTTTGTATTTCATAAGAAAATTTAGAGTGGTCATAATATGATTTATTATATGATTTACACTGGTGCTATACATAAATATTTATTGTATGTAAATCATAAAAGCCATTCAGGATTTAAAAGGCTAAGTAAGTTGTTGAGTTTGATTTATTATGATTTTTTAAATTAATACTTTCAAATGATATTATCCACCAACAATGAAAACTCAAATACATTATGTTTGAGTCCTACTCTGCTGTTTCTGAAAGAAAGTTAACACAATTAATTGATGCTTTCATCAACAGGACTGCACCCAAAACACAGTACACAGGCTGCTCAGTTCATGAAAACAACAATGGCCAAGCAGCTTTTGAAAACCCCATGTATGACACCAATGCCAAATCAGTGGAGGGGAAGGCGGTACGATTCGATCCCAACTTGAACACGGTTTGCACAATGGTATAACGTGGCAACTCTTGGCCTTCTTCAGAATCTTGGAAATCGACACACAAAACAGTGCACATTTAGTTCACTGCTAAACAAAGCACACTTTTCAGGACTTGCTGGGTCACCTTTTCCTGAGGAATGATACAGAAGAGTGTTTTTTCATAAACTGGATCATAATTCTTCTTCATGTTTACCATGGAGAGTTTTACAGAAATTTCAGCTGCACTCTGAGAGTGCTTACTCACAGTTTATTTGCTTTTTTTAAAAAGGAGATTATTCTAAAACATAAACTTATTTGCATATATTGGAGGAGCATCCACTATCAGTATTTCTGTGCTTTATAAACTATATTAGAGGGACTGGGTTACAAAAAAAAAAAAAGATATAGGGTAGAAAATAAGAGCTATACTTACAAGAGTCAATAGATCACTGACTTAACTGTCATGAGCTCCATCACACCCGTAAGTCTGTACTGCATACCACAATATCCACTTCTCATTCCTGTTAATGGAGGCATTGTTTTCCTTATCTTCATGGTTATTTAAGATTGAGTCATGCCTTTAAATGTTTATGAGCTAATTTATGGCACAGGAGAGATCAAGTTGTCCACAGGGATTTGACCATTTTTTGTTCTTTGATATCATATTGCTATTGTTCTTTGAGACTGGTGGTCATAGGTTTTTGCAGATGGCAAGTTCCTTGTGCTACCTTCTCAATTTCCTTTTTATGGAATAACGAGTTTTATTCAGTGAGCCATGGGGTAGTGTCTTCAGTGTTTTTTCGTCAAGAAACCATTTTGACTGACAAAAATTACCTATGAAGATGATTATTTTGTAGTTATCGGAGATTTCAAACTTATTCCCATTTTCTACCAACCTTTCCAATGTTTTTGAAAGACCAAATAGCATCCACTAATAATCTCTTGTATTTAATTTATGGTATGTCTGCATATCCTTCCAATCAAGCCTTTAAATATAACATTTTGACACTTTTAAATTTCTAACAAAGAGTTAGAAATATACTTTGTTTTTTTTTTTTTTAGCCCCTTAGCATAAGATTGAAGGAAAAGTCAATCTTTCAAATCATCAATATAAATTTGTTTCCTTAACTTGTGGATTTATCAAATTTTCACATATTTTGAAAATTTCTATGCCCTTATTCTTTAAAAAGCAGGTTTCAGATACAATAGGTTTCTTTCATTGTCAGATTGAGATACGTCATTGTAAGTTATTGGTGGCTCATATACAGACTATATCATATAGCAATGCCAGCATTTTTATTTATTAGTTCATTGTCTTCCTTTTTAGCATGTTTAACTTCATTGAATAAAATTGTGTACCCAGTGTGAACTCTCTGTTGTCCCTTTCAAATATGGACTACTCTGTGAATGGTCTCAACTTTTTGTATCATGAGACAGAGTGCCTAAGAGAAACCATTGCACCTGGGAGCCCTGCTTGGATCTCTCTCTACATTTAGTGAATTTCTTGTAAACCACTTTGAGATACATTGTTTTGGAAATTCATACAATTTTCTCAACATTGTACTCTACTGACAGGATGCGGTTTTAAATTTTATTCCATCAGTTATTTATTCTTGTTTATTCAAATGACTGCAATAACAATGATTCATTCACTAATGTTAAGGTTAATACATTTAAGATCTTGTTTAAACAATGTTTCTTCTGCAACTGGCTACTCCTCTTATATTAATGCATACACTTTTGTAAAGAAGTATATTTTTATGAAAAAAAACTTTGTAAAAGTATGATGTAAATTTTCAGTGCAATGTAAACAAAATAAAAATGGATAATTGCTTTTGTAAAATGTGTTTTCTTTTCAAAATTATCTGCAACTGGTCTGATAGCAAATGGAATGGACAACACACATTTATTTGGTGTTTTTAAAAGTTCCCAAATTACATATTACATGTATTTAGTTAATAACCTAATAATAAAATATAGGCATATTTATTCTTTGTATTCCATAATTGCTCAAATATGACACTCAGAGGTGAATAGATTCCCAGTAAATATATTAGTACTGGTACTGAGCAAGGCTTATGGCTAGTGACAAGAGGAAACCAATACTTTTTGACAACAGGTTTATGAAAGCAAAGAGCTTTATTGAAGGCTTACCAAGAAGGAGAAAGGGGCATACTTGAATACATCTCCTCATGGTGGTGAGGTAATTTATGGGCAGGAAGAGGGAAAGGCAGCTTATTGATGAATGACAAGAAGTAATTGTTTTAGAGTTCTTTTACTTCTGTAGGTGGGGTGAGGGGGGAATCCCATACTCCTTTTTCAGAGGGAGTTATTCTGTTCTGTGCTGAGCATTTTGAGCTCCTGATGTCAAAAGGTCTTGGGTTAGCAGGCTGCTTCTGTGCATGCTCAACTTAGAAAAACAGGATTTTACCTGGTTTCTGGTGGATTCTAGAGGTTTCCTGCAAAACAACCTCAAAGAACTCTGTTACTTGCCAAATTTAGATTTTATTTCTGTACCATAGACATCACCTTAGAATTTTCCTCAAATGTAACTACTTTAACAATGCTATCTACATTTAGACAGATCTGATAATTTCTAATATTCTGTTATATACTTCCACAAAAGGATACTTCTGTTTAGCATACTTAATAGATCTGAACTCAATAATAGCTACATTAAACTCATACTAAAAACATTTTTACAGGATATAGCTTTTCCACATATAAATGCAACATGTAAACATCTATACTTGGGAAAGTGATTGTTTCTATAAATTATTATTAAATAATTATATTATTTAATAATAATTTATAAATTATTATTTAATAAATTATTATTATTTTATTAGGCAAAAGACAGTCTATATATTTCTGAACCTCAAACTCCAGTTGTTAACAACTTTCTGTTTATGACACTTTCAATTTGATGTAACTGTAACCACTTTGCCAACTTTTAACTATCCACCTTTCACTCATGATGCCTTCTATATTTTAATTTACTCTACTTTGTCTTTGTTTTTATTTTACTTTGCTTTTCCCCTTCTATTCAATTCTGATACTTTTAAAATTTTTCCTTCTTTTACATGTCTTCTGCTTTATTAACCTTCTATTATTTGTCTTTTTGTTATTTTTTACTCCTTCTTCCTTAGCCTTCTAAAAAGGTAGCAGCAATTTTAGAGGCAGTGATTTTAAAAAGCTTTAAGAGCCTCATTGCTTGTCTCATACACTTAAGAATTTTAGAGATGTAAGTTCTATCCAAATCTCCCAGTATTGGAGTTTGATGAGTGCTTATGGAAATAGACTAAAGGGCAAGATTTATTTTACTCTGTTGTTCACTTACAAGTGAGAGAAAAAAAAAAAGATATAGACTAAAAAAGTCAATAAACAATTGGTTAATACTCCTTTTAAAGGAAAATGAGAATGTATAGCCTGTCAAAGATTTAATCTGTGAATATCTATAAATTTAAAATAGGCATAGTTGATGTATGATAAAAAATCTGTTCTATAAAATTATAGAAGCATATGAGACTGAGAAATAATTTAGAATGGGTATTTAATGTTGGCTGAAAGAAATATTGATTTGCTCTTTTTTGTGTGAGGATCATTGGAGGTAAGAGAATATTGATCTGAGAAGATATACTTGTTGTAAAATCTGAGAAATATCTTTCTGTCATCAACTTGGTGAGCTTGGTGTTCTAAAATAACTTATTAGCGAATTTAGAAGTCACTGGGGAATAGAAATGGAATTTGGATTTCATTCTTCAGTATCCAACAAGAAAGCTAGTGAACACCTGCCAAGATAACTTTCCAGCTTTAATAAGTCCCTATGTGTAATAATTTTATTACTCTTGAAAAAGAAGTATATTTTGTACATTCAAATTCATAACTATAAATTGTATTGCAAAACATAAAATAAGAAATCTGTGTTTAAATTTTCATAAGATTCAAACTTGTTTGTAACTCTTAGCATACCTATGAAAACAGGGATGAATTTTTGTGCTTTAGCAGGACAAATGAGATATAGAGATGTAGAGAAAACTATTAAATCATCTTATATTGTATAAGCTGAAGGGAACCCAGTGCCTTCCTTCTCAGTAAGTGTTATGTATTTTTTTCCCATATCCTTGACTATATATTTTGTATCTCCAGAAGGAACTGATTAGAATGAGATATGTTACCCGGAGAATATTATTTGACACCACTGCAATCCCAATAAACAAAACACTTAGCTATAAAAGAAAAAGTTAATAGAGAATGCCAGGTCTTCTTTGAAGTCAATGTCTTGCTCAGGATGATGTTTTGAAGTGTATGAAATGAAATCACAAAGGAAATTGATCATTACAAAAGTTATAAAATGTTTTAAAAATATTCTAGTATATATATATATATATATATATATATACACACACACACATTTATTTATATA
>NW_025999965.1:0-6906 GCF_001458135.2 Marmota marmota marmota | reverse complement strand
CCTTTTTTTTTTTTTTTTTTTTGTGCACATCCTTTTGTGTGTAGTTTTTGTTTGTTCTGGGACTTCTCTCTATTTTTTATGTATATATAGATGCCAATGGGTGGGACCTGAGTTCCCCCTCTGACTGTTTCTCCTCACTTCTTTAAGTTGGAGTAATGTCAGGAAATGTTTAGTTCATTAGCAGAATCTCTAATTTGTGAAATTTTAGTGTCCCTTTAGGTTCCTAGAACCTGATAGCATAGGGTGATATAAACAATAATAACAACCATTGCAAACAACAAACAATACACAGTATTAAAGTAAATACACAGTTTGTACTATGATGTCTTCAACATTAATTGCCACCAGTAAAGAGGAATGTTGGGTTCAGCAGTTGTCAACAATAAAAAGAATAACCATGATCTAAATATGACTTTAAAGCAAATAGTAGGTGTCAGTTATATCATCCACAACAATAATGAATGAATTAACATTAATGGTGGGGGCAGGAGTATTATATAGACCAATTACTTCTGAAAGATGGCAAAAGTACAATTATGGTAAAAAGGAAATGGGTTAGGAAGTTAGAAAATACAATTTCTAAAAGTGAACAGAGAATACAAAAGAGATGTAGCAAGTGCTGTTTATATGGAAGGAAGGGAAAAATAAAAGAAACAAGGTATAGGGAGAGATGGAGAGAGAACAATAGAATTTGGCCATTAAGAGAAGATAAGAAAGATAAAGAAAAGAAATAAGCAAATGAAAATAATGCAAAAACCAAACCAAAATATGCAGTCCAAAAAACCCAAGTGTTCAAAAGACAAGGCTAGGAAAAAACAATTGTATTAAAAAATGCTAACTATGAGAGAAGATAGAAACAAGTGTGTATATATGTTTTGTATATATGTTCCTGAACCAATCAGCATAGCCAGAATTCACATGCGCACACACATTCTCTCTCTCTCTCTCTCCCTCTCTTTCTCTCACACATATGGAAAGAATTTAAAAAGTAAAATAAAATAAAATGATAAAAAAATTGAAATCCAAAGTTTTAGTGAAGAATGAAAGAAACTTCTCCATTGAGGTGTTCAAAATAGTTGACCAGATTGGGTGGTCACTGTCTGTTCAGCAGTCTTTCTTTCTAATTCTTCTTGAGTTATACACTGATAAAGCCAGGGGAGGGTGTTGATAACCCATTCCTGGTTTTGTGTTGCATTCCGAACTGCCAGTTGGGTCAGCCTAAGTTTGAAGCTGTTTGATATAAGACTCAGCTTCCCTTCTCACCTGTATGAGGTGGAATGGGGTAGGACATACAATCAATTTGTGTTTTGTTAATTTGGACCTGTTCATTGCATTCCCAGGGTACTGCTTCTGTAGCATTCTCTGAGGGGAGTTCCAACAGGTAGGGCTCAGGTCTAATCAGGCCTCCTGGGCTTTACTGGGTGGTACCTTCTTTGGAGAAGGAAGATTGACCTGCCTATAGGACGAGACAGTAACCGATCTAATATGTAGTTCTGATTCTCAGGAGCCTCCCAAGAAATCCATTTATGGGCCAAGGAGGCTGATCCTTCACTCTCTGCTGCTTACAGGTGCAGCCTTCCTGGGCTTAGTCCCTGAGTGTATTCACACCCCCACCCACACACTGAGATTCCCGGCCTGCTTCTGCTGGTCACATGAGCCTCCAGACACAAGGGAAAAACAAGTAGGGCTCCACTTCACCATTTCAACTTGAATCCCCTTGGGTACAGTCTACTCCATGCCTGTTTCACTCACATTTTGTTAGGCCTAGACTAGGTCACTCAATGTTGGATATTATAACGTTGCTCTTTAAGTATTTCCACTGCGTTATATATTCCTTTAAAGAGTATTGGACTTTATCAAGCAGCTAAATTACTTGTGGTTCAGTTCCATCTTTCTGAGATTTATTTTTAAGTTTTTTTTAGGAAGATCTAGAGAAGCTTTACAATAGGGCTAGTTGATTCTTTCAGTAAGATTTGTATTTTGATTCCTCTTGAATATCTCAGATATTCAATGTTATCTCCCTAGTCAGACCCTGAACATATCATAGCTGTGTGTAAACTCTGGGAATTGTTCAATTTATAGCTCCCTGGTAGTTGTATTTGGTCTGGCTTCATAGTCTCACTAAACTCATGTGAAACTTAGCATCTATCAAAGACATTAGGGGACTTCTATGAGGTTATTTACAGAGGTCTTTCCCTGATCGGCTCTGGCCTCTTCTTTTCTTGGTCTTGCAAATTCTGACTGCTATAGATTCTCCAGATATTATTTTCTTTTAGGTAGAGCCAGAGCTATCCAAGTTCATCTTCTTGTTTCCCTTTTTTGGAGGGTCTCAGTCCTATGCTGCTACACCCAGTATCTGAAAACAGTCGTTCCATATATTTTGAAAAGTTTTCTCTTTGTTTATGGTAGAAAGGTTGACCTGATGTAAATTACTGTCATAACTAATTGTGGTGGCTCCATCATCTTAAATTTAACTTTCAAAATGGAACTTCTGATCTTCCCTACAAACATGTGCTCATCCCACAGCATTTTCAGCTGGTGGCTTCTTTGTCTCATTTGCTCAGTCAGAACTGTTCATTCCTTCTCTTCTTTTGCACTCCAAATCCAAACTCTTGTAAGGTTCTGTTGGTTCTGCCCTTCATCTTAGGAGTCAGGGTGTGCTCCTTCTCTGCTCAGAAGCCTGCAGTGATCCTCCATTTCGCTTGAGTTGGCCTGGCTGGCCCTCTGAACATCTGTTACCTCCCTTGCCTTGCCTTCTGCTACCCTCCCACTTATTCTTTATCCTGCAACCCCAGTAGCCTCTTTGTTGGTTCTTGAACCTGCCAGTCTCACTGCTGCCTGGGGGCATATGCTCCTGTCCCTCCCTCTGCTAGATGCTTTCCCCTCAGAGATCCTGACTTTTTTCCACTTTAATTTCACATTGTTCTTTCTCCTGTAACCTAGTGCACAGGATCCCCCTTGGCATGCCCTGCCTTTTCTTTTTCTATAGCCCTCATTACTAATTTTATCTGTTATACATTGTGGTTTACTGTGAGTCTCCTCTTGTTAAAATGTGTGGTTTACAAAGGCAGAGGCTTTTTTAGTTTTGTTTTTGTTGTTATTATTATTGTTGTTTTTAAGCTGTATCCCAAGCACCTGGAACAGTGTGCCTGGCACATAGGTTCTCAAAAAATATTTGCTGATCAAATGCGTGAATCAATAAGTGGAATGACTGAATGGATAGATAAATACACAGGTCCTACGGCTGTTACCAATGTATGTGTATTGTGTGGGATGCTTATGAAATTCCAGAAAACTTTGTTCTCTTATGAATCTTTGCCTTTTACTGGTATACTGGGCACATCACTATACCTCCCCTTTCCCTGTAATGGGTTACAAAATCTCTGAAGTACCTTTTAGGTATAAAATTTCCATGGAACTTTCCCTTTGATTTTGGGTTTATCAGGAAAAGAGACATTTTCTTTTTAAGCCATGAGAGATGTTAAGAAATGTAACTATCAAATGACTGGCCCCAATGTCCACATGCTGGGTTAATAGAAGCAAATATGCTTAGACACATTTTTTTCTTCTTTAAAAAATTTGTATTTTTTATTTCCAATTGATACGTAATAATCACATCTACTTATGGGGCATCAGAAAAATACTTTAAATCTTCCACATTCTGTGCTAGGTGGAGTATTTGTCCACTTCTCAATAGCCTCTTGCTCTTTCTGTGGGCCTATTTGCTGATTTCACCCAAAGGTAGCTCTCCCTGCTTGTTGCTAGATTCACCAGCTCCCTGGAAACTTTCCTGGCTCCTGCCCACCAGAAACCTCACTGTGCCCTTGTGCTGGATGTTTTTGCCTGAAGACTTTTGACCCTATTTCATATCACATGTTTTATAAAATAATGAGTGCAGATCTAGTGTTAAGAGTTGGGCTTTGGAGCCAGACTGCCTGAATTCAGATCTCATCTCCCACTTATTTTGTGATCTGGGCCACAATTTACTCAATAAAAGAGTATCCCAGTCCCAGCTACTTGGGAGACTGAAGCAGGAGGATCTCTTGAGCTCAGGAATTCAGGCCAGCCTGAGCAACATAGCAAGACCTTTTCTCAAAAAGAAAACAAAACAAAAATATCGTAGTAGTATCTATTTCTAGTGGTAGTTAAAGGAAATTAAAGACGTTAATGTATGTAAAGACTTGTAGTGACCATGCCTGGCATATAGTCAGCCCTTGATAAGATGAGTTGGTATCATTATCTATTATCATTATCATTATTTTGGATATATGTTTGCTACTCTTCTAAGACAATGTATATTTTTATTTGCATTTATCAAAGGCCATCTAGAAAATGTTTCCATAATAAGTAAGTCTAACAGCTATGTCTTTACCTTTCTGCTTCTGTTCATCATGCCCATTTATTATTTTGTAGTGACCGAACTGTGAGAATTTGGAAGGCTCGCAATTTGCAAGATGGTCAGATCTCTGACACAGGAGATATGGGGGAAGATTTTGCCAGTAATTAAACATGAATGAAGATAAGTCATAAACTGAATACTGTGATAATATCCCATGTGTTCTTTATGGAAGTGTCTTGCATTTATTAGGCATAAACTTATGAATGGAATTAACTGGAAAATATATTTGAATCCATTTACTAAATATTAATGGTATTCTTGAAAAACGTGTACTATCCTGTGTGCTTAAATTAATATCTACCAATATGTATGTATTCTACAATTGATATATGGCTTGATTCGCACTTTTATTGTGGCTAGATTTTTGCCTAGCTATAAAAAGACAACCTTCAAATTATTTGAATTACAAGATGTCTGCTTTTGTGACAGTCGTAAAACACACCAAGAATACAATGCACCTCACTGCTCACTCATTCATATAGCCTGTTCAGATGATTTACATTCTTAAACATACTGGAAATGTTAGTCAAACTGTGGTCCGCTTGTCAGATATTCATTATCAGTCTATAGAGGGTTCCCAAATTTCAATGTTCATTTAATGTAATTGAAAAAAATATAAGGAAAATATTATTGATGATTTCCCATAAAGTGAAATTGACCTTAATCAACTAACAAAGATTGTTTAACAATTTGTGTTAAATGTTTGCATTCACTTGTATTGACCAAAGTTTTGCAGTTATTCTGTGCTCAGGACTAAGACACTGTTAAATTGTTTTATTAGTGCTGTGCATACATTCTGTAATGGTATACACTTTTGATGTGCTAACAGAAAGATATTTTGATCTATTTTCCTATGGAGTTGTTTCTATTATCACCTTTTACTTTCTTTTTTATTTAATAGTAGTATTTCCTTTCCCTTTTATCTAATTTTTATATGCTGCTAAATATATTTTAAATACACTATGTTGGCATACCTTAGTAGCTATTGATGAGAACTATTATCATTTATGGTGGGAAAAGCTATGCAAATAGGTAGATTGTAAAAATACATAATGTTGTATTGTGCCCGTGTGAATTTTTAAATGCTGTAGATGGGATTTTGCAAAAGGATGTATAATTTATTTGTCTGCTCAGAATATTAATTTGTAAATTCTGCAAGTTTAATTTTTGTGTAGATGATGTAACACTTGAAAATATTGTCTTAAGTGATTTTTCCCTGAAAACATTTGCTTGTAAATGAAAGCCTAGCTAGTGCTTAAATAAACATGTTGCTCTGAATTATCTTTATTCTATTGTTCTTTTTCTAATTATAAGAAAATGACCAGTGTTTGTAAAGCTGTTTTGTGTCTAGCAATTCATTTCATTGCTCACTAGACATGAAATATTCCTGAAAAGTTTACACTTAAGTCTCATCTTGATGAACCATGGAAACTCTATTTAAAGGAATTAAATCAAATGATATAATTTAGAGATTTAAACATGGATGATAAAATAAATGAAAATCATTCCCATAAATGTTAGGATAGTGGTGACCTAGGTTACCTAGATAGAAGAAGGAGTGGATGATGACTGGCAGGTGTCACACAGGTGAGTTGGGAAGCTAGAGGTGGTGTGGAAAGTGTTTCTGTGTGCCTGGCAGTCTTATTTTTGATTTGGCTCCTAAATGTTACTTAAGTGCTCATTTAATATGTTCATGTTTCACTGTACATATATTTCTCTTTTTCTATATATGTGTGTTATGTTTCAAACAATTTTTTTTAATTTTAAAAGAAAATACTTTTCTATAAAGAAAAAAACAAAACAGCTACTTTGTAATTTTGCCTCCTTCCTTAAAGAAAGGTACTGTACCAGAAGTTGAGAGGGTTAAGACTGTATTGAATTTAAAGTTTCTTGGAGTGTTTCTTTCCATAGAACTATTAATCAGTAATTCAGTAATTTTGCAATTAATTTATGTAGTAGATGTTTATTAAGCATCTACAGAGCTAGGTATTGGAAATGGAAAAAGAGCAAGACTAAGATGACATTTGGTCTTTGGGTAGAGAGACATAACAAAAACAGTATTTACAATATTAGGAAGTCCAGGATGCATCTATTTCTGTCTGTGAGTCCAGTCAGAGGCCCTAAAACTCTGTGTTTGCTTGTGCAAAATACAAAGCCTTTGAAAATGGAGGCTCAGCTAGTGGATCTGATTCAAGTAATTCAAAAGAACATGAGAAAGAGGTGGACTTCTTTAAGAATTTACAATGGAGTATTACTCTGCATTAAAAAATGACAAAATCATAGAATTTGCAGGGAAATGGATGGCATTAGAGCAGATTATGCTAAGTGAAGCTAGCCAATCCCTAAAAAACAAATGCCAAATGTCTTCTTTGATATAAGGAGAGTAACTAAGAACAGAGTAGGGACGAAGAGCAGGAGAAGAAGATTAACATTAAACAGGGATGAGAGGTGGGAGGGAAAGGGAGAGAGAAGGGAAATTGCATGGAAATGGAAGGAGACCCTCAGCG
>NW_025999964.1:1182626-1239722 GCF_001458135.2 Marmota marmota marmota | reverse complement strand
TAAAAGAGAGCTGGCCCCGCACCGCCCCCTCCTCCCAGGCCGAGGAAACCGTGAGGTTAGGAGACGGAGGCCTTGACGTTCACGGGGCCCGCTCATCTGTGTGGCTGTGCGCTGGGCGCTGTGAGGTCCGGGCCGGTGCCCGTCTGGGTGTGGAAGGGAATTCCCTTACGGGGCGAATTCCTCTGACATGGCCGTCCAGACAGCTCTTGTGGGTGTCCGTCAGGAGAGGGTGGTTGTCTGTGAGTTTGTCCCGTCCCCGTGCTGCCTGGTTGGTCCACGAAGCCCCCCAGGGCTCCAGACGTGATCCCCACAGCACAGAGCAGTACTTGGGGTGTGGGGTTCCTGGGGTCAGGGTGTCCGCAGGCTGCACCCTGAATCGGAAAGTGCTCATCAACCTGCAGCGGTGAAGCGTCCGTGCCTCCTGCGTCCCTCCAACCTCCACAGCCGCTGGCCCACGTTCTGCCCGTGGCTCCCCAGGGCTGGACATGGTGCGAATGCGGCCCGCAGAGCTGCCTCTGGTCAGCACTGGAGGTCTGCTGGCGCTGCCCTCCCCACAGGACCCCACGCTCAGTGCTCCCCGTGAAGGCACCCACCCCACCCCATCGATGCGTTCCTCAGCTTGGGCACGTGTGCCCTGTGGGCCATTTTGTGAAGCTGCCTCCTCCGTGAGCACCTGTTGGGTGAACCCCTGGGAGTGGAGAGCCCAGGAGCGGGGACTTAACCTTTGATGACCCCACACCATTTTCCATGGAGCACACACCTGTGACCTCCGAGCCCCCTGAGCTCTCACAGCCAACGAACCCAAGGCTGCGTTTCTCCCTGCGGTGGCCATACGGTGGTGCTCAGTGGCTCTCGCTGTGATTCTGACCAGCAGTTCCCTGGCAGTTTGTGATGCTGACCATCTTCCCATGTGATGATTGGCCATTCACATTTCGTCTCCGTACAAATGCCTGTTTGGATTTTTTTGACAGTTTTTAAACTGTGTTGTCCTTATTGTTGAATGGCCAGAGTTCTTTATATATTCTGGTTTCCATTCCTGCCCTTATCTGCCTGGGAAATCGCTTCTCCCAGAGGGTGAGTTATCTTTCACTTCCTTGATTGTATCATTTGTAGGAAAAACACCTTTTATTTGTATTTTGCAGTTTTGATTTGATCACAGTACTTTTTACATTTATGGCCGAGACTGTAGTGTCATGTCCAGGAATCCTCTGTCTAGTCCAAGGTCAGGGATATCTAGTCCTGCCACTTCTGAGAGTTTGTCAGTGAGCCCTGACACTGATGGAGAGAGGCCCCCGATCTGGTTTCCTGGGCACCTTTGCTAAAGTCCTCTTTCTCCATGAGCGGTCTTGAGGCCCTGTGGGGTCAACACGGAGCGGAAGTTCTATCTGTTGTCAGCCGCATTCCCCTGGAAAGGGCAAGTCTTTGACTCGAATCTTCTGGGTTTTCTGGTGGAGTCCTTGCTCACTGCGCTTAGGTCCGGTCCTCAGCCACAGCCTCACAGCCACAGAAGTCTGCTCAGAAGGAGCAGTGCTGTCCACCTCCAACCAGCAACAGGACCGCCTTCCCAACAGGGCCCAGCCCCAGCCCTCTGCCAGGCCCACATGCTCCGCCCTCCATGCCGCCCATCTGGCTAAACCTGGGTCTTCCCGAGCCCCGCCCACTCGCAGTTCTCTGGTTCCTAAAATCCTCCTTCCTGGTCTGTCTGGCCACCTGCATCTCACTGGGGCACACTCCCACCGTCTCCAACGGCTGCCGAGGCCCCTCCATCCTGCCTTCCTGGAATACCCTGTGCAGTGCCCCTGTGCAGTGCCCCTCTGCATTCTGTGCAGTGTCCCTGTGCAGTGTCCCTGTGCAGTGCCCCTGTGCAGTACCCTGTGCATTCTGTGCAGTGCCCCTGTGCGGTGAACCTGTGCAGTGCCCCTCTGCATTCTGTGCATTACCCCTGTTCAGTGCCCCTGTACATACTCCTGTGCAGTGCCCCTGTGCAGTGCCCCTGTGCAGTGCCCCTGTGCATTCTGTGCATTACCCCTGTTCAGTGCCCCTGTACATACTCCTGTGCAGTGCCCCTGTGCAGTGCCCCTGTGCAGTGCCCCTGTGCATTCTGTGCATTACCCCTGTTCAGTGCCCCTGTACATACTCCTGTGCAGTGCCCCTGTGCAGTGCCCCTGTGCAGTGCCCCTGTGCATTCTGTGCATTACCCCTGTTCAGTGCCCCTGTACATACTCCTGTGCAGTGCCCCTGTGCAGTGCCCCTGTGCAGTGCCCCTGTGCATTCTGTGCATTACCCCTGTTCAGTGCCCCTGTACATACTCCTGTGCAGTGCCCCTGTGCAGTGCCCCTGTGCAGTGCCCCTGTGCATTCTGTGCATTACCCCTGTTCAGTGCCCCTGTACATACTCCTGTGCAGTGCCCCTGTGCAGTGCCCCTGTGCAGTGCCCCTGTGCATTCTGTGCATTACCCCTGTTCAGTGCCCCTGTACATACTCCTGTGCAGTGCCCCTGTGCAGTGCCCCTGTGCATTCTGTGCATTACCCCTGTTCAGTGCCCCTGTACATACTCCTGTGCAGTGCCCCTGTGCAGTGCCCCTGTGCAGTGCCCCTGTGCATTCTGTGCATTACCCCTGTTCAGTGCCCCTGTACATACTCCTGTGCAGTGCCCCTGTGCAGTGCCCCTGTGCAGTGCCCCTGTGCATTCTGTGCATTACCCCTGTTCAGTGCCCCTGTACATACTCCTGTGCAGTGCCCCTGTGCAGTGCCCCTGTGCAGTGCCCCTGTGCATTCTGTGCATTACCCCTGTTCAGTGCCCCTGTACATACTCCTGTGCAGTGCCCCTGTGCAGTGCCCCTGTGCAGTGCCCCTGTGCATTCTGTGCATTACCCCTGTTCAGTGCCCCTGTACATACTCCTGTGCAGTGCCCCTGTGCAGTGCCCCTGTGCAGTGCCCCTGTGCATTCTGTGCATTACCCCTGTTCAGTGCCCCTGTACATACTCCTGTGCAGTGCCCCTGTGCAGTGCCCCTGTGCATTCTGTGCATTACCCCTGTTCAGTGCCCCTGTACATACTCCTGTGCAGTGCCCCTGTGCAGTGCCCCTGTGCATTCTGTGCATTACCCCTGTTCAGTGCCCCTGTACATACTCCTGTGCAGTGCCCCTGTGCAGTGCCCCTGTGCAGTGCCCCTGTGCATTCTGTGCATTACCCCTGTTCAGTGCCCCTGTGCATACTCCTGTGCAGTACCCCTGTGCAGTACCCTTGTGCATACCCCTGTGCATTCTGTGCAGTGCCCCTGTGCGGTGCCCCTGTGCAGTGCCCCTGTGCATTCTGTGCATTACCCCTGTTCAGTGCCCCTGTACATACTCCTGTGCAGTGCCCCTGTGCAGTGCCCCTGTGCAGTGCCCCTGTGCATTCTGTGCATTACCCCTGTTCAGTGCCCCTGTGCATACTCCTGTGCAGTACCCCTGTGCAGTACCCTTGTGCATACCCCTGTGCATTCTGTGCAGTGCCCCTGTGCAGTGCCCCTGTGCGGTGCCCCTGTGCAGTGCCCCTGTGCATTCTGTGCATTACCCCTGTTCAGTGCCCCTGTGCATACTCCTGTGCAGTACCCCTGTGCAGTACCCTTGTGCATACCCCTGTGCATTCTGTGCAGTGCCCCTGTTCAGTGCCCCTGTGCATACTCCTGTGCATACTCCTGTGCAGTACCCCTGTGCATACCCCTGTGCGGTGCCCCTGTGCAGTACCCTGTGCATTCTGTGCAGTGCCCCTGTGCATTCTGTGCAGTGCCCCTGTGCGGTGCCCCTGTGCAGCTTGTCCTGAACCAGAACGCATCGCACTGCTTATTTCAGAAGGCCTGAGACCCCCTTCAGGAGCTCGCCCTGAGGCTCATGCTCAGCCTGTCCCTGCACCCAAGCCCTTCCTCCTCCCCAGCCTCTGGCCACTCAGCCACCTGGGGGAGGCCTTCCCGCAGGCTTGCCTGAGTCCTAGGCTGGACCTTCTGCAGCACCCTGTGGACCTTGATCAGGAAGCCACACACTCTCCCTGAGGGCATGCCCTCCCTGCTGTGATCTGGACCAGTAGGCGTCTGTCAGGGAGGTGACAGGATCCAGCCCAGGCTGAACGTCCAGCTCTGGGGACACGAGACAGGTGACATGGACACTCCTCGGTAAATGACCCATGCTATTCTCCCACCTTCAATTGTCATGCCCACCCTCGGGGCCAGGCAGGGCGGGAACAGATGTGTGAATGTTTGAGACAAGAACCAGGATCAACCCCGTGAGGCAGGAGTCCATCTGCTCTGGGCGATGGAGACCAGGGCTGGCCACTGCTCATTCACTGTCCATCGCCAGCACCCTCCACAGTGAAGGCAAGCAGAAGCCCTGGCTGCCCTTCTGTGCCGGTGAGTGTCCTGAATCCCTGTGGCCCAGGTCCACCCAGCCGTGGCCTGGCCCTGGGGGTTGACAGTTGCTGGTCCTCGGGGAGTGGAGACTGGCACTGCCCTGCCAGGGGCCTGCCCGTGGCCTGCCCTGCTGTGCCTGGCACTGCAGGGAGCACATCCCATCCAGATGCAGCTGCCCAGCACACACACAGGCAAGCCCGGCCTTGTCACCAAATGTGGGTGCCAGCGTCACCCTGGGAGGTGGAGAGAGAAGGTGAAGGCCACCCTACGGACACCGGACCTGGACACAGGGTAAGCACGTGAAGAACTAAGAGGGAAATCGCGCTGCGGCCTGGCCCCTCTCCTGCTGCCAGGGCCAGGCCCGGGCTGGGCAGTCGGCAGAGCTGGAGGCCGGAAGCCCAGCTGGAGGCGCCCGAGGCTCAGCGCCAAGTGAGGGCCACCCCCTGCCTCCAAGATGGTGCCATGGGCTTGGCACTGTCCTCGGGTGGGAGGAGCAGCGACCCTGTGGAGGGGGTGGGGGGAGGCGCCAGGCAGGCAGCCAGCGCGGGAAAGCCTCCCCAGGAGGAGCCTGCTGTGGTCCCATCTGCAGTGTCCCCGAGGCCACGTGTGCCCAGCCTGGTGCTGTGGGGGGTGGAGGGACCTTCAGGAGCTGGGCCCAGTGCGAGGTCCTCGGTCACTAGGGATGCACCTGCGGTGGGACGGGCCCCACCTCTCTTCACGTCCTGCCGTGGGTGAGCCACTGTCTGCCACACACCCCACCATGATGTGCTCCCACAGGCCGGAAGCCATGAGGCTGGTTGGTCATGAACTGCAAGCTCCAAAACTAAAAGCCAAAGTAAACCTTTTCTCTTTATAAGCTGATTGCCTCAGGTATTTCACTATAGTGACAGACCACAAACCAGCCCATGGCCTGATCGCCTCTCAACACCATCCCACTGGGCTTTGCAGCTCCAGACAGGGCTTTGGCGGGGACACATCCAATCCATGGCAGGGAGCATGACCTCACTGACCTGGGAGCTGTGGCAAGGACGGGAGAGATGGATGCTGGCAGACCCTGGGACCCTGGCTGGTGTCGCTTTTTTGAACAAATAGAAGAAAAAAGAGTGAATGAAGCACAACCTCACTCACGTGCCACTAAAAGAGCAAAGTCCTTACAGACCGTGAAAGCCACGGACTCCTGTGAACCAAGATCTGGACCCAGGAGACCAGGGCTGTGCCGTTAACTGTTGATCCACAGATGCCTGAAATTGCCTGACCCGCCTCAGGGCCCCCGCCAGGCTCAGGAATCCGGCGGGCGGGAGCTCCATGAACTCTCCCGGCCTGGACCAGGGACTCGACCTCTGTGTGTGTCCCTTGGAGGCTCCTCGGGGACATGGGCGATGGGACCTACACCGCCAGGACAAGAAGAAAGTCTCACCAGGTCACAACCCTAAGGGAGCCGTGTGGAGCACCATGCCCTGGGAACAGCCACGTGTGACCCGGGATTTCGCACGCTCCCCCCCAGATCTTACCTTTAAATTCAGGCTAGAAAAGCCAGGACGCCGTGCCCACCTGTGCCCAGCTTCAGGCCAGTCCAGCAGGACGGGAGGCCCAGGCCCCTCCTTTGCCATGCCAGGCTGGGGGACAGCCCTGTCCCCTGGATGTGGCACTCTGCCCTCCCCTGGCCATGGCCTTTGGCACTGGCCCTGCCTGGCTTCCCGGCTGGTGGGGCGGTCAGTGGCTGGGGCCTGCTCCGCCACGGCTCTTGGGCCGTGGATGCTGACTGAAGAGGGGAAGGTTTCTTTAAATATGAACATTCCGGGCCATGAGCGACCTGCAGGAGCCTGGGCCGCCTGCCGTCAGGGTGCCAGACCACGGAGGCCTCACACTGATGCCCCTGCGTCCTCCGTCTGGGACGGGCGGGCGGGCCGGGTTGGGGACGTGGGGACTTTCCCATGCTGTGCGATTCCGGGCGCATATTTTAACATTCATCAGCTCCACTGTCCCTCAGTTCAAGAGCACATTTTTTGTAATTCTTCAAGCAAAGCAGACAGTTGGACATTCTGACTGATTTATGTGCCTTTATAGGAGGAAACAGGGAATTTCACCCAGAAGGTCCACTGTCAGGGCCCAACCTGCAGCTGACGTGGAGGGGGTGTCCTTACGTCACCCTTAAAGCGCCACACGCCTCCTGCCTCCTGCACACCTGTTGTCCGGCTAAAGCTGGTTCGCAAGATGAAGCAAGCTGCCCGGTCCTCCTGCAGGCGGCCTCCGCCCCCTGCCCAGCAGATGGCACCTGGACACCTGACGAGGGAGCGACAGGGCCCCTGGCAGGGGAGGGACTGGGCGGGGTGAGCCCCCCCTCGCCGCCCCTATAGGGCAGCAAAAGGAAATGTGGAGCAATGTCCAGCCACGCTGGGCCTCACCAAAATGCAAGTCCAGGTGCCAGGAGCAGAGTGGGCAGGCGGGGTGGTGGCAGAAGTTACCCTCACAGCCCAGGCTGGGGGCCTGCGCATCTGGCCAAGGCCTCACCGGCACCAACAGTGACCAGCTTCTCTCCTGCCCAGAGGACCCTGGACTTGGCTCCCTGGAGTTTAAAGAGGCACTAAAACAGCCCTGGCCTGAACAGCTCCGTCATAGGCTCCCCGGCCACTTGCCCCACGGTTCAGGGCAGATGCTGCTGGTGCCTGAGCCCTGGGCCACCTGCAGACCCCTGCCCAGAGGGAGGGGCTTGAGAGAACCGAAGCAGGAGACTGAGTGTCCTTCATGGTCCAGCCTCAGAGGCCAGTGCTGGCACGAGGCTCAGCCCTGCTGCTGGCGAGGCGAGCCGGGCACCCCGTGGAAGCAACGTGGCACCTCTCATGAGGCTGCACACACGGCAAGGAATCCACTCCCTGGCACACCCACAGCGGCCCGTGTGCCCAGGAGCCGGTCAGCAGGTGCCCGGCTTGGCCACTCACACGTGCTCCCCAGCAGCAGCGGGCACCTGCGTGTCTGCTCCACACCGCGCCGCACAGATGGCAGGTGCACTTCCACCAGCGTGTGCAGCACATCCCTCGGGAGGGGGGGGGCACACGCAGTCACGTCTGTTCACGTGGAGGCCACAGGACATAGGGCTGGGCAGGGCCTCAGACTCCCTCCCACACGAGACGTGGGCGACAGGAGGAGCGCATGTGGACTGGGCAGCGCAGTCGGCTGCGGATCGAGCTGGGAAGCTCCGGATGCCACCTGGATGCGTCTCAGGCAGGAGGAAGGGGCCCATCTCTGGTCAACGCAAGTTCGTTCCCAGTGGGCAACGACTCCCTTTTCCAAAACAGAAGGAGTGGTAAATGAGGCACGCTCTGTGCCGCTGCCGGGCTCCTGGGGGTCTCTGGGTGCTCACACCTGCGTCTGCTCCACTCACCAGGAAACTTCTGGAAAACTCCGCAGCTTCTGGAGGGAGGGAGAGGTCGGAAGTGGAAAATGGCCTCTTCAGACCCACACGAAGTAACTGAGATCTCCTGAGTCCCTGTGAGTCCCTGAGACTCACAGCTGGGTTGTGGGGACAGTGTGAAGGCCACACACAGGGACACCTTTCACTTGGAGCCCCAGAGCTAGGCACAGGATTCCCAGCAGAACACAAGCTCAGCTTGGTGGCACCCCTGGACCCTGCTGTTGACTGTCCCACAGCAAGTCACAGGCAGAGAGAGGAAACGCCGTGCGGGCCGATCCCAGAGCTCGACCTCGGGGAGCCCGACCTGGGGGAGCCCGACCTCAGGGAACTCAACCTCGGAGAGCTCGACCTTCAGGGAGCTTGACCTCGGGGAACTCAACCTGGGGGAGCCAGACCTGGGGGACCTCGACCTGGGGGAGCCCGACCTCGGGGGAGCTCAACCTGGGGGTGCTCAACTTGGGGGAGGCCTACCTGGGGGAGCTCAACCTGGGGGATCCCGACCTCGGGCACCTCCTTTTCTTCCTCTCCTGTTCCAAGACCAGAGCCACAGCGTCATAGGTTTTATGGCTGAGTCAGCAGCTCCACGAGTGAAGTTTGATGAATTCAACTGTAAAATATTCACAACCTGGAAATCTATAATATGATTCATATTTTCATCGCTTTTTTCTATTTGATCCTGTAAATGCAACAGAAAATATTGGTCACAGTGCAACACGAGGACGGGACCCCTGGGAACACAGTCTCCTCCAGAGTGAGCCTTTGTCCTCCGGACGCCCAGTGCTCCCAGGGGAGCTGCGTGGGTTGGTTCTAGAAGGTGGTTAGACCAACGTCGACGGAGCCCACGGGCGGGCAGGAGGAGGGAGCCTCCCGCCTGGCTCTGCCACTCCGAGGCTGTGACGTGAACCTGCTCCCGGGAGCACAGTTTGAAATAGGCTCCTGACTCGTCTTGTCACGCAGATGAGAAATGCCTTTTTAATGGGAAGAAATAGAAATGGATGGTCACTGTTTTGATTGATGGCTCAGATACACAGGGATCGACATGAATGGAAGTTGGCCGCCTCGCTGCCACCAGAGCCAGCCAGGCTGCCCTCGCACTGAGGACAGGGCGTCTGCTCCAGGCGTGTCCAGCAGAGGGCCTCTGAGCCACCACCAGGGTGAGCAGTCCACTGCAGAGGTGGGGAGACCGAGGCTCGGCAAGGTCGGCCCATTCCGAGGCTGTGGGGGACCAACGCCGGAGCAGGAGCCAAACCCTGATCTTCTCAGGGCTGAGAACATCCCGTGCACGTTGTCAGCTTGCTGCCCAGTCCACCGCGTGCTCCTCTCCGGGAATCTAATGGAAATTCAAGTGGGCTTGTCCCAGTGGTAAGGAAAGCTCGGGTCTCCGGCTCTGTCTGGAGGAAGCCTGGCTTTGGACCCAGGCATGACCCCTGAGATGCCTGCTGCAGTGGCTGCAGGGACACAGGGTGCCTCGAGGTTCCAGGGTCCTTCCTGGTTCCTACATCACCCGCCTTTCAACCAGAGATGGCCTCGGGAAGGCCAAGTGTCCCGACGGTCCTCCACTGCCCGAGGTAGGAGTGGAGGCCTGACCCTGTGTTCCACACACACAAGGCGCCATGAGCTCAAGGCTTAACCCTGTTTTGAAAGTGGGGCTCTTCCCTGCGCTAACACGTGGTGCTCATTCCCACCCTGCGGGCAGGCAGTGTCAGCATGCTGGCCCAGGTGGCCGCCCCACACTCAGCTCTCAGGACGCTGGGCCTCACCAAGGGGCTCAGGTGGCGGGGGCTCCCCTAGCCTCGCTCCCCGCAGGAGTGCAGGACGGCCTCCTGGGTTGGAGCAAATCTTTTGTTCCCGTGGGCTGGGTGACTGGGAAGAGGTCAGAGATGAAGAGATGGCTGGACCCCAGCCGTGAGCCCAACACCACCGCCGCGGTTAGACCCACACGCCTGGCTGCAGAGGAGAGCGGGTCTGAACACGGTCGCGCTGGTCTCTCTGCTGCCTAATTGCTGAGCAGGTTTCTACAGGTTTCCAAACACATTGAACACGGAGCAGAGAGGAGCAATTTCTCAGCTTATGTTTATTTAAAATCGATTGAGCTGTGACACCGCCCAGCCAGTGTCTTTTCCAGGTAATTAGTGTTTTATGGTGGGATATCCAGGCCTTGACCTTGGCTTCACGCCAGGCCTTGGGGCTGGGGGGCCTGGGACTGGGGGGGACCTGGGGCTGGGGGGAACCTGGGTGCTGAAGGCCCGGATGCCTCTCTGAGCCTGCGGGAGCCACCAGGACTCCCACTTGGGTGATGGGGGCAGCTTCCTGGCACTGGCAGGGTTTCCCAGGAGTGTCCACCAAGAAAGCATAAAAGGTGACTGGAGAGCAGGGGTTGGGGCAGCCCCACCCAGGACAAGGTGCCAGAATCAGTTCCACCGAGACACTCCTCTGGGCAAAGGATGGGTGCAGCTGTGAGGCTGGAGGGACGGGCCAGGGGACTGGCCAGGTATGAGCCAACATCTCCAATGGGGAAGCCCAGGTATGAAGTCACAACCACCTATGGACTCACCTCGGTGTGACAGGTACTTCCCACCTGCAGACACACCCAGGTGAGAGGCACTGCCCACCTGCAGACACACCTAGGTGAGAGGCACTGTCCACCTGTGGACACACCCAGGTGTAAGAGGCACCGCCCACCTGTGGACATACCCAGGTGAGAGATAACGCCCACCTGCGGACACACCCCAGGTGTGAGAGGTACCACCCACCTGTGGACACACCCAGGGGAGAGGCACTGCCCACCTGCGGACACACCCAGGTGTGAGAGGTACAGCTCACCTGTGGACACACCCAGGGGAGAGGCACCTCCCATCTGCGGGACACACCCAGGAGGGAGAGACATTACCCCTGCAAGTGGCTGGACCCAGTGGAGGCCGCCACCCCTGCCTGTTCCCAGGCCTGTGGCATCTGCCGACTGAGCTCAGAAAAGGCATCCCCTCCTGCCCTGCTTCCCATAAGAAGCTACGTCAGGTCTAATAAGGATTCCGTGCCACTCTCCAAGTCAGAAGAGCTGATCACACAGTCGGTTCATAATGCATGAGCCTTCCTAGCCTCCGACACCAGCTCTGCTGTCCAGCGTGTTACCCCGCCTCAGGCGTGACCTGTCACAGCAGCATGTGGCAAATTATAAAATAACAACAGCTAACACCTGACCGTGGCTGTTACCCGCCAGGGCTGTTTGGGCACACTGCATGTGTCGCTCATTGCCTCTTCTCCATCTCTGGGGCTGGCTCCGGCACGTCCCCTTCACTGAGGAGGAGGTGAGCACAGGGCGGACTGTTTACCACAGGGCACACAGTTAGAGATTTTGAGCTGGTTTCAAACTCATGATTTACCCTCTTAACCCTGCGCTGCCTGTGAGCCTGTGTGGAGAGGGCAGGTGCCGTATCCTCATACAGCCCCACTGCGACACAGCGGAGAGCATGGAGGCGGCCAGGGGTAGGGCCAGGACCAGGCTTGGCTCAGCAGCTGAGGGGTCTGCAGGTGGACAGGCCTTGGGGAGGGCCGTGAGAGCTACGGGCTGGGCTGAACCGCGCTTGTCTGTCAGGCAGCCTCTCTGAGCTTTCTATTATTCATGCACTTGAACTTCTCAGCGGTCCTTTGAACATCAAGGCAAGATGCGAGAACAACACTGGGAGAGTCAGGGACACCCGGGGCCCAGGAGAATGACGTGCCTGCAGAGGCTCAGCAAGGGAGCAGGCAGCGTCGGCAGAAGCCGCAGCTTCCCAGGGTGGGTGGAGGTGCCAACCCGAGAGTTTAGAAGGCTTCACAAACACCAGGAGGAGCCATCCACGGAAGACGGTGAGGCTGCCAGGGGGCCATCTCCGAAGAGTAGCTCCAACCACCCCAAGGGGAGGCTCCTGGGTACAGCAGTGACCGTGGCAGCCCTGGGCCAGCAAGGGTGTGGTCTGTCCCCAGCCAGGAGAGTGGGGTAGTGCTCTCCATTGTGGGGACAAGGGCAGGATGGAAGGAGGTTGATTTGGTCAGTTTTGGGTCACTTTGACCAAAAGACCCGGCAAAAACAACTTGGAGGAGGAACGATGACTTTGGCTCGCAGTTTCAGCGGTTCAGTCCACAGTTGGCGACTCTAGCTCTGGGCCCAAGGTACGGCCAACATCATGGCGGAAGGGCTGGTAGGGGAAACTACTTAGCGCCTGGCAGCAGGCAAGCAGAGAGAGCCTGAGAGCAAGGAGCCAGAGGTAACAATCCCCAAGGGCTCGCCTCCAATGGCTGACTTCCCTACACTGCCCACCTTCCTAGGTACCACCCACCCAGCCCCCATCCCTTCCAGCTCCCATCCAGCTCACCCCATCCAGCCTCCATCCCATCCAGCTCACCCCATCCAGCCTATATCCCATCCAGCCTCCATCCCAGTAAGCCACCTCGCCCAGCCACATCCCACCTGCTTACAGATACTAGCCAGTTAGTCCATTCAAAAATAGGATGGAATGATCAAGTTATCACTCTCATAAATTAATAATTTCACCCACAAACGTTTCCTGCATTAACACAAGAGAGGGAGATACTCAATGAGAAAACCAAAACAATCCTCTGTACCTCTGGGGTAAATATGTCTCTATCTGGAAAAACTGAGTCTCTGAAATGTGACTTTGCTAATGATAATTGGGAAAGCTGACATTCAAACTCTTCTACTTCTGAATTTGTAGATGAGGACTTTTTAATTCAAAGTACAGATTATTAGAAAATTGATCTAAAAAGGTGGGGAATGCACATCCACCTGGGTAGATCAAAGGAGACAGTTCCCTATTTTCATTCCCTTTAATCATGAACCCCAATAGCTTGAGAGGCTTAGAAATTCATATAAGTGGTCCCTCTTATCTACTCTTAGAGAAGTCAATTTATTTTTCTATGGGAAAATTATAGCATTATATACTAACTATATCTACCGTACTCTTTCTTCCCCTGCACTGAGAGCTCATCAAAGACTCTATCTTTATTTTATTGATCTATCTCCAAGGATTAAATCAGTGCATGGAACACAGCAGGTTCCTGTGAGTTATCTGCAATTTTTTTGAATAAATAATAGAAATTTTATTAGACCCAAAATATATTTTTTCAATAAACTCAGATCTCTTAAAAAGAAACAATCAGGTCCAAAACAATTATTGATTATTACATTTGCCAGTGAATACCACCACCTGTTATTGAAGCATCTCAACTCAGAGAATGAGACAGCATTCACTAGACCTTCTTTCAGAAATCTCATATGAGCTGTGAACCTCATCTAATCAAGACCTCAAGATTCCTGGCATTGAGGCTCAATGGATCCTCACAATGAAACTCACAGTATTGACTGCTTGTAGGAGTCATCTTTTAATTGTTGACCATTTGACTCACCTTCATGGAAAGTGTGGACATCGTACGGTTTCTCATGTTCATAAAACCTAGAGCAATTTCTTAGTGTCAGAAAATACTGCAGAGGAAAAGGTCAACTAGCCATGTAGTAGTACTATTTGGCATAAAAATGAAATGTATGTTTACGACCTTGTCGTCACTATTTGTACAAATGTCAGAAATTTCAATTCAAAATATTCTAAACCAAAAGAGAATTATTGACTCAAATGCAGAGAACAAAAAAATGAAGCTGGTTTCAGAATAGTAAAACCAAGAGTTTCAACCACCCCAGCCATTCTCTTTCCCCTCTGTCCATCTCTGACTTGTACTCTTAGGGTATTCATCCTCTGGCACTGCAGATGTGTTCTCTCTTTTTTAAAGAGAACATATGGGGCAGCAATTGTCAGGAAAAAAAATCTGGAATGTGGCCTGGTAAGGAAAGGCCCTGTCTCCTGCCTACTGCAGTCAGAATTCTTCAATTTTGGGAGTATGCTCCAATTCCANTCCATCCCATCCAGCCTTCATCCCATCCAGCTCACCCCATCCAGCCCCCATCCCATCCAGCTCCCATCCAGCTCACCCCACCCAGCTCACCCCACCCAGCTCCCATCCTGTGCCTGTTAGGAGATGGACTTTGAGGCAGGCACCAGTGCCCATGTGGGAAGAGGGTGTGCACTCCTGGACCTTCTCTGCCTCCTCAGGTCACACCTGCTCGTCGTGAGCTCGGGTCTTCAAGGTCCTCCCTGATTCTTTCTTTTAGTGTGTGTGAGTGGCGGGAGGGATGTGAAGGTCTGCACGTGTGCTGGTGGACTCCACAGATGCTCTCACACCCACAGTGTGCTCTTTCCCGTTCTCTGGCCTTTGTGTCTCTCTGAGCTATTCTTTTCCTTTCTAACCTTTCTCCTCAGTCTACTGTCTGAGGTGGGCTCGGCCATCTGTTTGCTGCTCCTGGACGCAGGTGTCCCCCGTGGTGGATCTCTTTGTATGTAGGACTCAGAGAGACTGGACCCTTCTTTCTGAGCCTCTCATTCCCTCTCCACGTCCTCTCCTCCCAGGTCCTGCTGTCCACCCTTCCTCCTGCTGCCCCTCTGGCTCCTTCTGTCCTCTGCAGGGTCCAGTTTAGTGAGGGACTTTTCTCATGCCTCAGCTTGCAGGTCACTGCCCCTCTGTTCCCAGGGGCCTGTTTGTTGAGAGCCACAGCTGAAGGGGCCCCAGCAAACTTCCAGCTGCCAGCAAACTTCCAGCTGCCGGCTGATTGGCTCCTCTGCGGTGATGCTCATTGGGCTGTTTCCCCGCCCTTTCAGACCACGGAGCTGCTCATTGGGGGACTTTTTTTTTGCTCCGCCCATGCGACCCAGCCAATCGGCCTCAAGAGCAGGAGGAGTGGGGGAGGTGGAGAGGCTGGTGGGAAGCTGGTGGTGGCAGTTGGGCTCTGAGGGAATTCCTGAGGAGCTGTGTGGTGTGGTGTGGTGTGTTCTAAAAATAAAGTTCGTTTCTGCTTGACAAGTGGCTCGTGAATTGTGCCCAGCCAGACTGCGGCACCTGTTCATCTATCAGACCATCAAAGTGCCAAATCCAGGGTCTGTGGAGCATTGCAACTGACCTTTATCTGTCGACCCGACTCCATGGAAGGTCTCTGCCTCCGCTTTGAACCCGCTCCTCATCGTCTAGTGATTTCTATGTCTCAATCACCAATGTCTACTGTGTGTTTTTCTCTTGGTTTTCCAGTTATTCGCACCTGTACCTTTTATTTAACAAGTCTTGTGACTTTTGATTGGATAGTAAACATCGTGGCTGAATATTACTCAGGCACTGAAACAAGCCAGTTTCCCACAAGAGAATCCTAGCGTCTTTGAGCAGACGTAGGGGCAGCACCGTTGGTCTCACCGACTGTGGTGGTCGCCCCGTCAGAACAGACTGACCCCGCGTCCCTTTACCCTAAGCCATGACAAGGACAGGATGTCAGCAGTAGCTGGGTCATGCCGCGGTGGGTGTGTCTAAGCCAAGTCCCTTCGGTCCCAGGCAAACAGCTAAGAGGGTTTTCCCCAGTCATCCCCCCAGTTCCACACGCCCCTGGTTTTCTTGGAGTCCTGTTAGGCACACCAAAGCCTAGGAGAGAGCCCAGCATCTCGAGAACCGTCTACACAAGCTCCCCCTCACCTCCAGGAAGCCCTCTGCTCCCTGTGTCCCCACACCTGCCCAGTGCAGGCCATTTTGTGGCCCCAGATTGGACATCTAGATCCCTAGATGTCTCTTCTTGCTTGACATTTGATGAGACTTATTTTCCACTTGTAGTAAGGAGAGTTAATGATGTGGAAATAGAATGATTTCTCAACATAATAAAACGTATTTTTCAGGCCATGACCACTGTCACACTTAAAATTTAAAATGTTTCCATTAAAGCAGGAGCAAGACTAAGGCCTAGTCACTTCATTACTGCTCGCCACGTAGCCCATGCAAAGCCACAAAAGAAAACCCTCCCAGGAAACGCACGGACATGCTGGGTCCACACACTGGCAACCCCAACAGGATTAACCAATGAGCCACCACAGAGACAGATGGTCGCTAAATAAGTGCACAAATCCCACAGTGTTTGTACTGAGGATGTGAATATCCTGCTCTTCATCAAATTCCCACATCAGAGACTGGAATGAACCCTCTGGAGCTTGGGTGCAGTCTGTTAGTGTCAACTCTGGACAGGTGGGTGGATTGCGTGGATGGGATCCCACATACGTGGTGACTCTGGCCCCTAATAGACCCTGGGAGGCACCCAGCAGCCGGGCGCACACCTGCCGTTTCCCTTTGGTTTCTAAATACCATTCCTCAAAACAAAGAGCCAGAGGTCCCTGGAGCCATGGTTTCTGCCGCACTGGCCAGGAAACTTGAAAGGTGAGCCTGGGATGTCTGGTGGGTACGCTGGTGCTCACCGAGGTCGGGAGGGAGCTGAGGCACCCAGGGCCACTCTCGAGGACAGAGACCACCCTCCCTCTGACAGGCCAGCCCACGCATTTCAACAGAAAAGGCGTTCTAATACAAATATCGTAACCAGAATCAGGGCAAATCTGATCAGGTTCCATTGAGTCCAAATTTTCTGTATTTTATTAAACCAACTTAATTCTCTGAGCAAATTCCATAAAACAATTTCTCCAATATTTTTATCCACATTTTTATTAGGATCACACTCCTTACATTTTTATTTCACCATAAAAATATGATTAATAGTTCTTTCAACCATGTCAATCTTACTGATTACGGTTTTTGCCTTTAGGGAGTTTTGAGGCGATTGTATCAATAAAGTCCAATTTGAGGGTATTAAATTATACAGACCTCATTTATTTTTGAGGCTCAATTCATTCCCCATGAATCTTTAACCAATGATCGGCGACACCCACTGTCAGTTCCACGTTGGGGCTGGTCTGACCACAGCCTGTCCATCTGCCCTGCGGTACTGACCAGTGGCCTCATCCTGCCCCCTCTTGCCCACCTCAGCTCTGCTCTGTGTACCTGAGCTCTGGACCCCACTGTGTCCTGCCCAGGCTTCCTCTTCGCCGGCCACAGTGTGTCGAAGGCTTGGTCCCCAAGTGGACCTCCTATGAGGCTTAGGGGAGGCCTTATGTCACTGGGGGCACAACCCAGCCCCAGCCCCCTCCTGCCTTTCCCACCCAGCCACCAGGTGAGTGGACCTCCCTGTGGGGGACTCCCGCCTGGTGTGCTGTGCCACCACAGGCCAGAGCAACAGGCCCACTAGCCATGGACCCATACCTCCAGAACAGCCAAAATGAACCTTCTGTCTCTATAAGTGATCGTCCCTAGCTTCTGTTACAGTAGGGGAAACTGACCAATGTGCCCAGCCCTGTCCATGGCCCTGCCCGGACTGTGCGCACCCCCTGCTGCATCTCCTCTCTCTCTCACCTCCAGTGCACCTCATGTGAGCACAGAGCAGGGCCACCTGCCCAACCTCCCAACAGACCCTCAGCTCAAGGATTTGCTGCTATCCCTCACTGCAAGTCCACAGGATGGACGCTACCTCACCCGTGTGCAGGAGGCGGGCAGGAGGCACAGGAGGACGCGAGGCACTGTTCACATCACTGCCGACACACGGGGCCGTGCTTCCTTCACAGATGACCTAGGTGTGCGCTGCACTGCCCACCTTTTCCATAATGCGTATCTAACACACCTGCTCTTCATATCCAAGACACCTGATCGCTGCCCCATCCAGTACTCACAGTTAGTACACACACACTGTACCTCCCACAAATACTACAGAAGGAAGCGGGAGCGCCTTCCCGGCACGGGCAGCACAGAGCGCCGGGGCCTGGCCCACCACCCTGCAAGCCCACGCTCGTGGGCCAGGGGCTGCCCGTTGGAGGTGCAGGGGGGCCCACCCACCACCCAGGCAGATGCCCAGCAAACCTCTGTCTTGGCTGACCAGAGGGCAGCAGCCATGTTCTGTTTTGCCAAATAACTGATTGGAAAAGGCAGGACTTGCTTTATCACAATTAAAAGGGCATCGCTCTAAAAGAGTCCTCGAGGGAGGTGATTCACTTAGTGCCACTGGCCAGTTAAGCATTTGAGGGGAAAACTCTCCTTAATACGAATTAAATCCCCAAAGGTTAATGACTAGTTATAAGAAGAGCCAAAATAAAAGGCAGAGTATTTTTATGGTTTCTGTGGGGAAGGCCTCTTTTATTTTTAAAGGCACTTAACCCAGGCCATAAAAGGAAGGGCCGTCCACAGTGAGGACGGCAGCACGGGACACCGCCCTCAGCTCAGGAGCTACGCAGGCTCTTTGCCTTCTTCCCTGTGCCGCTGTGGTGCTGGGGACTGAGCCCAGGCCCCCTGAGCCACGTCCCAGCCCTTCCCTTCGGTCATTGTGAGGCAGGGTGTCCCTAAGTTGCTGAGGCTCCTTGAACCTGCAATCCTCCTGCCTCAGCCTCCTGAGCCTCTGCCATCACAGGTGCAGCCATGGTGCCTGGCTCTGCATTCTGTGGGCCAAAGAATCTAACTCTATGAATCTCCTCAAAGCCACACAAACACCCCAACTCCTCATGAAGAAGCCAGACTGGCAAATAGGAAGGTCTCAGAGCCGGAAAGCAACAGCAGGAAACCCAGAGACGGGATCGACCTCATGGAGCCCGGACAAGGTAGGCGGCAGAGGGCCACCGTCCGTCAGGACAAGGGAGAAGAGGACTGGGGGCCCTGTGGGCTGGCCCACAGCCCAGGAGTGGCTGCACCAGGAAGCTGGTCCTCACCCCCAAAACCCAAAGGCACGTCCCGTAAGCTAGCGCCTCCCCCCCCCGCCCCACAGCCCCAACCTGGGCAGGGCCTGGGAGAGGCCCCGGCTGCCTCTCCTGGAAACGTGCTCAGAGACTGCAAGACTCGCCCTCGGAGCACCACGTTTGGCAGGGAGCACAGAACCCTTCACGTGACCTCTGTGGCCCGTCCACGAAGAGTCCATGAGGCCGTGGGGTGGAGAAACAGATCCGGCCGCCTCAGTGCCAACAGGAAGATGCCCCGTCCCTCCTGGGACCGCAGAGCTCGGGGCTGAAAACGCTGGGTGGCCGCAGTCAGACTTCCATCTGGGGATGGAAGGGGTGAGTGGGGCCTGGCGGACACTGCCTCGTGCTTCATCAAAGGTGCCCAAGGTGATCCCCAGAACCTGCCCCAGTGGACAAGGAGCGCGATGTGCCTGCTTCCCACAGAGGCTCTGGATCCCCACTGTGGAGCTGGACCCCGCGGCACTGCTCGGTGCCACCACGTGTTCTTCCTGGGACCCTTGGTGTCCTCTCTGTGAAGCAGAGGGTGATCTCTGCTCAGGCCCCTGGAAAACGCCCCACTCTGGGGCTCCGGCTACCCCCATTTGTCATCTCTGGAGCCAGGAAGGCCAAGGCCAGGTGGGAACGCCAAGGTCAGGTGGGAAGGCCAAGGTCAGGTAGGAAGGCCAAGGTCAGGTGGGAAGGCCAAGGCCAGGTGGGAAGGCCAAGGCCGGGTGGGAAGACCAAGGCTGGGTGGGCCAGCCGACAACCCCCAGGGCCTCTCAGTGGCTTGCAGACGCCACCTTCTCCCTGTGTCACATGGAATCCCGTGTCCTCAGTGTTCTGATCCCTCCTCCTACAAGGACCCGGGTCCGATGGCCTCACTTGCCTTAACTGCCCTTGCTCCTTCTCCACGCACTGCCCTCCTTCAGTGGTCTGGGCTCGGTTCCAGGACCTCAGGGCATCGGCTGCTGGAGTGAATGGGGTGGGATCCACAGACCTCCTGACCCGTCCTCCCTGCACCCAGCCCTCTGCATGAGTGTGAGGATCTGGACATGAGGGGTCCCCCAAAAACTCCCGTGTGAGACACACAAGAAGGTCCAGAGGAGAAACGATCAGGTTGTGAGAGCCTTGACCCAATCAGTGCATGAACCCCCTGACGGGTTAACTGAGGGGTCATTGGAGACAGGTGGGGTGTGGCTGGAGGAGGTGGGCATTAGGTGTGGCTTTGGGGTGTGTGTGCATCTGATAAGAGGAATCTCTCTGCTTCCTGGTCATCCTGTGAGCTGCTTCCCTCGGCCACCCTCTCCTGCCATGATGTCCTGCCTCGCCAAGCCCTGAGTTGCGGAGCCGGCTTCTGGACTGAGACCTGAGACCTCAAATAAACTCTTCTTTCCCTACAATTGTTCTGGTCAGATCTTTCGGTCACGGTGGCAAAACAGCTGACTGAATCACAGTTAGGTGCCTGCTGCTGGATGGAGCTCTGTACAGTGCTGACCGCGTGGTTTGGGGAATAATGACAAGACGGGACTCTACCGCTGCTCAGGGTCCTCTGTCCTCCCCTGGCTGGTTCTGCGGCCCTGGAAGGCCAGCTGCTCAGTCACCAGCTAGATGCTGCCGTTGGGGCTTCGGTGTGGGATGGCGTGGGAGTCGGGGAGAAGACGCTTCCTCACAGTTTTATACGAGAATCCAAGAGGACAGTGTGTGTGGCTGAAGGTTAGGGAGGGTACACAGCCAGGTACAGCGCCACCCCCACAGGACGCAGAGGCATCTGCCGAGAGGTCACACCATGGGCGCACACAAGAACGGGTGCAAGGTCCTGGCTCCTGGTTGTCCTCCCTGCACACTCTCGGCCTCCCCTGCGTCCGGGAGCAGGCCAGTTAGCCGGCCACTTACCACTGACATCGTATCCAGAACCAGAAAACCAAGTTCCGGTCGCTTGGGCTCCTTGCAGATTGATTCCTGGGCATCCACACGTGGAGTCAGGAGGGTGCTGAAGGCTTCGCAGGGGACACGCCCTGCCCTGCCCATTTTGGGGTTACAGTAATTGCTGTCTGAGCCTCAACGGCCAGAAATCGTTTTTCATCTCATGCATGAGGAGTTTCCATCTGATTGACGGCAGCCACGAGCCTCTCCTTACCCACGGAGCTGCACGAATTTGCAAGCTAAAACAATATTAGCCAATCGCTAATGGTCCATGAACAGCGGCAGAGCCTCACTGTTGTGCTCAGGACTCTCCAGGTTCCCTGCAGCCTCAACAGAGGAGCCCGTCACTGGGCACCAGAGCATCCCACTGCAGCCAACTCCTCTGCAGGCTGCCCCGCGGGCTCACGGCCTCCGTGTCCCTGGAAGAGTGGCTCTGGGTGGCCGTGGGGACTGGGTGCTCACGGGGAGGGAAGCGGATTCTCCGTCTGAGGGGCACCCGTGACTTCCTTCAGGCTGTGAGCCGCCCGTGCCAACAGACGCATCTTCAAAGATGGAAGGAAGCGCTGTGCTTGGGCACTGGTGCCCGTGAGGCCCAGCTGCGGCTGGCGTGGGGCTTGGCATCCTGGCTGCATGGCTGCCACACGCCTGCAGGTGTGATGAAGCCCAGATGCTACCTGGGGGCTTGGCTCAGAGGAGCCAGCGTCCTGAGCCATAGAGGAGACGGATGACGTCACCTTGGAACGCAGATGCTGGTTAAGTGGCAGCAGGTTTCCTGGAGAAGGATCTTAGAATTGAGGGCCAATGGCAGGAGGTTTGGGCTCCCAGGAGGCTGTCACCTAAGGACACAAGAGTCAAGAGAGCTATGAAGGGTGACCCAGAGTCCAGGCACCATTATGTCCACTGCTAAGGAGTATTTGGAGGGAAGGCGGCTGCCTCCCCGGCAGTGTCCCGGGCCCTGGAGCTTTCCACACAGGCTGACGTTGCTCTAAGAACCGAATGCTGGCCCCCACGGCCCGGGGACCACTGGGAAATAAGAGCAGCCCTGTCACTTGCCGCCAGCCCGACAGGGTGATCTACGAGTCACTTACCCCAGATCTGCCCTCCTCCCAGATGTGGGCTCTCCCCAGAATCCAACCCACTCCCAGCGGGCTGTGAGCCCCGGCCCCAGAGACACCCCAGGAACACACAGGGACTCTGAGAACAAAATCCCGGGGTGGCAGCAGGTTCTCTGGGGTCCTTCAGAGTATGTCCCGTCTCCAGGGGCTCCGACTTAGGCGACACCGTCCTGCCCTGCTGGTCTCCCTGTGCGGCCGGGGTGCCGAGGGCAAAGCCTGGGGGGTGGGGAACATGCTCCGTTTTCATGGTGTCCTGTTCACAGTGTCCTCTTCCAGCAGAGGAACCCAGCCGTGTGGGTGCCAGGAGCTCACGGGGAAAGGACCCTCCCATGGAGGAGCGCCACCCTGGACTCTGAGGAAGGGGCTTCCCAGGGCTCCCTGGACTGGAGCCCCTGCCCCACAGGTGGCCTGCAGGGTCCTGCAACTTCCTGCAGGTTCCTCCTCACGCCCTGGAACCCGCAGCCAGGGACAGTGGTGGACTTGTTGGGAGCTTCGTCTTTTCTTGTAAAGTCCCCAGGAGGCCCGTCCAGTGCCAGCGCTCAGCGGGAGGGAGCGGCCACACGGGCACTGCCTCCAGAGGCCTCCTTCCCCCCAGCAGAATGGCCCAGCCCTCCAGGACCTCAGCCTCAGGCGGCCGAGGGCCACACCCCCTCCCCAGGCCTCCACGCTCTGCCCCGGCCCGTCTCCCCTGGCCACTGCCACCCAGGGCTTGTGGGCCCTCGACCACCCCCGCTGTCTCAGCCTCTCTGAGCCGCTGTAACAAAACGCCACCAGCTGGGGCTACAACAGCAGAAGCTCAGTGCTCACAGGGTCAGAGGCTGGGCGTCCCAGGCCCAGGAGCAGCAGACTGGGCGTCCGGGGAGGACAGCCTCCTGGCTGTGGCCTCACGGGGTGGAGGTTCTCTGGAGTCTCTCCATGAGTCCGCTAACCCCGCTCATGAGGCTCCACAGCAGGGGCTCATCAGTCCAAGGCCCCCCTCCAGGCAGCACCACATCAGGGATCCCACCAACCCCAGCCCATAGGACCACCAGCCCTGAGCCAGCCCTGCCTCAGGCACGTCCCCTTCGAGCCCCCAGCTGGTCACATGCTCTTGCCACCTTGGCCTTGGCCTTTCAGGAGGCTGAAACAAACTCCATGAGGCTGGGTGAGGGCGCAGCCCTGCCAGGAGCAAGGCCACCGACGGAGGGCAGCCTGAGGCCCAGTGCTCCCCGCTGTGGCCCTTCTGACCTGACCTCCAGGCTCTTCTCTGCAGATGTGGAGAGACAGACCCGGCCAGGCCACCAGAAGAGGCTCTGGCTGTCCATCTCCACCCAGAGTCTGCAGAAGGCTGTGGCGGGCGAGCACCGGGTCCCGTCCTGCCAGCCTGAGGAGCAGCTCCCAGGATTCCTCTGCAGAGGAGCCCGTAGAATAGAGGGGACGGGAATGTTTAGACAGGCAGGGGGACCTTGATGCTGATAGGACACTGAGCAGAGCTGACGTCGCCATCCAGAGCCTCCGTGAGCAAAACCACAAGGCCCCAGAACCCCCGGCAGGCCGTGGGGACACGAGTAGCCGAAGCTGGCCTGTGGTCTTTCCAGGGCACGCGGGTCCTGGTGGTGTCACTGGGGTGACAGCATGCCACATCACAGAAGCCAGGTGGTACATCAGGCCCTAGGCTCCAGGGTTCTGGGGCTGCAATGACCAAGGACCGCAGACCAGGCTGAGCCAGGCCCGTCCACTCCCGCAGCCCTGGGGGAAGAAGCCTGAGCCAGTGTGGTGGGCCCACTCCCTCTGGAGGCCCCAGGGCAGGGGGCTTCCCGCTTCTCCCAGCTCTTGGTGGCTCCCAACAGTCTGAGGGTAGGCGCATCACTCGGATCCCCTGTGCGTCCTGATGTGGCCTGCTCTTGTGTCCATGAGCCCAATGTCCTTATTTTAAGGACACTGCTCATTGGATCACATCCAGCCACGTCCAGCTTGGCCACTTCTCAACTTGATCCTGTCTGCAAAGACCCTGATAAGCTCACCTCCCCTGGTGGTGGCCTGAGGACTTTAGCACGACGTAGCCCCACCCAGCCGGGGGACCCGAGAGCTGGAGATAATGTCGACACGCATTATTAAATCCCAGGAGAGGACGAGAGGATCCACGTGTCACATCATCCTGCTTCATTAAAAGCCTGATCACTGAGTTATAATAAATTTTCCAAAAGAATGGTCAGCAAGAATCGGTTTCAAGATCAATAACCTCAAAAGTATGTGCAATTCAAATAAAAGCTTAGTTCTACTGATTTGAGACCTCATTAGGTTAGGTGGTGGCTGAGCTGTTACATTTTGATGTATAAAGATAATACATATTTATGGTGTCAAATAAACGCAGAAGCACAAGGGGCCCACACCCCAGAGGTGGTCTCTGCTGCAGTCAACGCGCCCTGGTGGTCACTTTGTGTATTGCCATATCCTCAGCTCTGGTCCTGGCCCGGTGTCCCCAGCTGGGCTGCCACTGTCCACGCCTTTGTCCGTGCCGTCTAAGTCCACCTACAGTTCTGACTGATTGGAGCCCGTTGCAGTGAGGCAGGACGGTGCCCGTGGACAGCCGCTGTGGAGAGCAGATCAGGAGGCAGAGGAGCTGCCTGAGGCCTGAGGGAACAGGACGTGGTTACAGCAGGGAGGGGGCGTGTCACCTGTGGTGGCAGGTGCTCCCAGGGCACCTGCCTGTCCCTGAGGGCACCCGGCCCATGTCCAGCAGCAGAGTGAGGGCAGAAAGGAGGCTTCTGATGCAGGAGCATGGGCCCTACCAAGGCACACTCGGCCAACCTGGAGAAACTCACTTCCTCCCTCATGTCCCAGGGCAGTTCTGAACACGACTCCCAGGATGGAGATCCTCGACCTCACTTCCTCCCTCACGTCCCAGGGCAGTTCTGAACTCGTCTCCCAGGATGGAGATCCTGGGGTCTCACTTTATAGGATATATTTTAAAACCATTTCAAAAAATATAAATCTGTATTAAGAAAAAAACAGAAATTCTAATAGTCCTGTAAATGTTAGATTTGCTATGTACTTAAAATCTGCAGACCCAAGCGGTTTTAGAGGTCTAGTGTCAACCTTCCGGGAAGGCCATTCTGTGTTGATGACACCTGTAGGAAGACTAGAGGAGGATGGGACACCAGATCCTGAAGGTAACTTTGATGAGGGAGAAAGCACAGGTGCTAATACCTAAGCAGATGTTAGCAGGGTGACCCAGTGTTCTGTGTGAAGTCACTGTCACATGTGTTCTATCCAAAGAATTCACAGCAGGTAAGAGGTACACATGCAACCATGGCTCACTGTGGAGAGCACCCGTACCTTTAACACATGCAAATAGTATTTCATGAAATCTGATATTCATCATTTAAAACTAAGCTTAGTAAAACAAAACTCAAGCACACTTTGCCTGATCTAGTGGATTCGACCTGCCGGAAACATGCAAGAAACCAACTGCTTGAGGATGGAATGAGATGAAATCCACATGTCACCTCAGAGCAGCATCAGGCTGCAGGTGAGTCACAGGAATGTGCAGAGCAACTGAGAAAGCCCACCACGCAGGCCCGGCCAGGACAGAGGACACAGGCCTGGCCAGGACAGAGGGGGCATGGACAGAGAGGGCGCAGCCCTGCCCAAGACAGATGGCACAGACCCGCCCAGGACAGAGGGCACAGACCCACCCAAAACAGAGGGTACAGGCCTGCCCAGGACAGAGAAGGTGCAGTCTCGCCAGGACAGAGAGGGCGCAGCCCTGCCCAGGACAGATGGCACAGACCCACCCAGGACAGATGGCACAGACCCACACAGGACAGAGAGGGCACAGACCCGCCCAGGACAGAGGGCACAGACCCACCCAGGACAGAGAGGGCACAGACCCACCCAGGACAGAGGGCACAGACCCACCCAGGACAGAGGGCACAGACCCGCCCAGGACAGATGGCACTGACCCACCCAGGACAGAGAGGGCATGGACAGAGAGGGCGCAGGCCCGCACAGGACAGAGAGGGCACAGAGCTGCCCAGGACAGAGGGCACAGGTCAGCAGGGGGCAACATAGAGAGGAACCCTCACAGAGGGCAGGCAGCTGACTGGCTGCAATACCCCAGCTCTCGAGGACGCCCTGGCACTGTGAGGCGTGAGCTGGGGGCACCAGCAGCCCAAGACTGACAGGAGCAAGGGCTGGTGACGTCCCAGGAAACACCAAGGGGAAGCCCAGGCTGCAGCCAGGGCCGCGGAGTGGGCCTGCAGCCTGGGCGCGGCCTCCTGGTGATGGCCGCCATCTGCAGGTGCGCCTGGTGCCTGGGGGCACGTGCCGGACGTGAGGAACTTCACCAGTCCTGTTCATCAGAATCCCCAGGGAACCTGGCTTGGGTCTGGAGGGGCCCAGAGTGGAGCACGTCATCGCCCCCAGCCCCCTGGGGACGGTGGTTCTTGGTCCTCAGTGGCTCCCCCCGGTCACCAGATGTTTCCAGCAGGAAGGGGAACCACCTGGACATCCCTGGTCAGAGCAGCTGGAGCCTCCTGGGTCTCAGCCCCAGGGACAAGCTCCCTGTGTGCCTGGGCAGAGGTGCCGCTCCAGGGAAGGGCTCCGTCAGCGGGAGGCAGGGGTGACCGGCAGGAGGACAGAGGCAAAGGTGTAGCCAGAGCCCCTGACCCAGCACGGGGGCGGGACAGTGAGAGGTCAAGGTCAGAGCAGCAGGAGTCCTGCCGGCCAGCCACTCTGTGAGCCAGGTGGGGGGAAGACCTGGGCCAGGAGCCGAGTCCCGAGGCAGAGCCTGGCGCCCAGGGGAGATGGGAGGAGCGAAGCAGGCCATCCACGGCCCTCTCCCCATGTCCAGGGATTCGGGGAGATTTTTGTTTTAAAAACCCCATTTAGAATAGGAGAAGATACTGAGGAATGAATTTGGTGGACGTTATCTAAGTTCTCTGCACTAAAAGCCACAAAACAGCTGATATTAAATAAGAGCTGAGTAAATGCAGATGGATGCTGGTGTCTTTATGGGTTGAGAGACTAAATATTTGCAAGATTGCCGTTCTCTTCAAATTTATGTATTCCAATAGCTTCAAAAAACACACACCCAGAAACCAACAGGCTGGTGCTAAAATCACCACGGTAACGCCAGGAATCTAGACAGGCAGAACAATCAGAGAAGGAAGGAGAAGGACGGACGTCCATCTTTTCCCCCTGGATGCTCGACTACAGTTGTGCCGAGTTTCTCTTGCGAGTGCAGGTGCCCCTCTCCTCACTGGCTCAAGAGACACGTCCTCCATGGCGCTGCCTCCCGCGTGCCCGTGACGCGCAAGCGGTGCATATCTGAAGGTGCAGTGTGGTGGCCGTGCGGGCCGACTCCAGTTTCACAACACAAATGACCTCAGCAGGACTGACCTGGGCGGAGCCCTGTGTACCAGGTGCAGGCGGAGAAAGCCCCCGGTGTCCCAGGACATGCCTCAGCCAAAGAGCCACCGTCCCCTCGCGCTCAGGCCGACTCTGGCGCTCTGTCACACCTGCGAGGCTCGCGGATGACTCCCTGTTGACCTGAGACAGACCAGATCTGGACTCTCCCCTCTGGGACCTGCCGGCAAGGTCCGATGCCATGACCTTGCACACTGTCCAAGGCTCCTTCTGCATCCAGGAGTGAAATGAGATGAGGATGAGCTGCCCGTCCCCAGCTGGACACCGGGACAAACCTTCCCCTTCCACTACAAGCTCAGCCGCCCGAGCCACCACATCAGTGCAGAAAACAGCCCCTTGTGGGGGCCAGCCTGACACTGGATGCCCTCCCTCCCGCCCTCCTAGGGCGGTAAAAGCTGCGTGTGGAGAGAAACGTGACTGCACTCTCTGCTGGCGGCTTTTGGTGCCGAGCAAGTACCCCAGGCTCCTCAAGGTGGCTTACGCCCCACCAGTGTGGGGGTGGCAGGTACGAGGACAGCAGGGCCACGTCACAGCCCTCGCAGCAGAGTCCCCCGCAGTGAAACGGCACCCACCGACAGGGATGTGCACCTGTGTGATGGTGCACAAGCAGCCTATGGTGGGGCCCAGAGTGTAGCAGTGTCCTCGCACCCGGCTCCCTGGGGATGGTGGTTCTTGGTCCTCAGTGTGGCCCCCTCCTGGTGTGTCTGCTGCTCAGACGGTGGTGGATTGAGGAAGGAAAGGCCCATGTGTCTCCTTGAGTGTCTAGAGCCAAAATCCCCCTCCGGGCCTCCAGAGAGCTGGGGAGGGAGCGCCTGTCTCCAGAGCCTCACGCTGCCCTGTCCTCTGTCACCGTCAGGGCTGTTGCTGGCAGTGGGCAGGGCAGATCTTCACTGGACGATGTCCACTGCGGACACACTGAGGCTCTTGTTCTTTGAAGCCCTGAGTGTGTCCCTCCGCCCTGGTGGGACTGCACTGTGTGCAAATGAAGAGGAAGCTGCCCCCCAGGGCCAGCAGGCTGGTGTGGGCTGGTGGTTCTCAAAGGGAGGGCACAGAGGCAGGAGCGCTGTGCACGGGGAGGGGACCGGGTGTTTCAGACCTCCCCCCAGAGAGGAGGGAGAGGAGGGCTGGAGGGTGCTGGGTACACGCGTGTGTACACATATGCAGATCGCGGATCTTCCAAGTCAGCCAGCTGCTCTGTGCTGCCCAGTGACCTGGTCCAGCACTGGTTAGAGGTCCCGAGCAGGCTCTGTGCAGCTGAGGCCAACACCTGTCCTCAGAAGGCTCCAGTGGACAGCCCTGGAAGACAGGAGTGCCCTCGTCCTGCAGGTAGAAAGACGGAGAAGGACACTGAGGTCTCCACAGGAGAGGGGACTCTGCCTCAGGCTGTAACATGAAGCCTGCTGAGTTTCCAGCCTGCTGGCCTGCCCTGCAGTCCCAGGAGCCAGCCCCTCACACACACACACACACACACACATACACATACATGTATACACACATGCACACACATGTGAGCACATGTACATGTGCACACATACACTCCATATGCAGGCATGCACATGTACACATACTCATGTGCACACATTCACAACATGCATACATGCATGCACATGTGCACCCACACAAGCACATCGTCGTACACACATGCACACACAAGAACATGCATTCACATGTACACCTGTGCACACGCACACGCACACACATGCTCCCGTGCACACACACATGCACATGTGTTGGAGGCGGCTGCCTGAGCAGGCTCCGACATCATGTCAGGAGGGAAGGCAGAGGCTGAGGGGCAGACGGGAGACCCAGACGCTGCGGAGCTGGCCTCGGCTTTCCCAGAGGGAATTGCAGTAAAAACTCAGACTGAAGTTATTATGTTTTCTCTGGGAAGAAGGATGGAGAAGGAGCTCATTTGCTTTCTTCTGGGAAATTACATTGTCCTCAAGACGGAGAGGCGAAGTCGCAGGCAGTCTCCATCAGCGGGAACCTGGGGAAGTTCCGGCTGAGTCCCACGAGTCCCTCACACGTGGCACTTCCTCCCGAGACAATTAAGGAAATAGCTGGACCATGTACAGCAGCAAGCTAAGAGGATGAAATCAAGCCACAGCACATGCCCTGGTTATGAAGGCTTCCTCAATCAAAAAACAAACTCCACGTGGTTTTCTTCTGCTTCTGGTTAGGCAACGATTTTTTAAAATATGGTTTTCTTGATGTTTGCAGACCGTGGGGAAAAAGAGGTTTCATACAAAATCGTTGGAATGTCAGCTGGGACAAAAACTTAAAAGGCGATTTAACAAAAATGAGCTGAAGTTACAGATAGTGAACCCAAGTAGCTCAGAGTCACCCCACCTGCAGTCACACCCCACCCGCCCGCAGGCCCCTGGTCATCCCTTCAGGTCACCGTACACCAGACAGAGTCCCCAGACCCCAGTCCAGCTCTCCGGCCCAGTACCTCACCTCTGAACAGCCCTGCGTTGGCCAGGAGCCCCTGCAGGACCTTGCGTCCACCACTTTCTCTGGCCTCACCACGCTGCCTGGCTTCAAGCGTGGAGGGGACTGGACAGGAACAGGAGCCCGAGGACCAGCATCCCGCTCCCAGTCCTGCCTGTGGCACGGGCCCTCCCACCCGCTACTTAACAACCAGAGTCTCAACTGACTGACGCCCTGCCACACCCCACACCTGGACACAGGGACGCCTGTGTGCCATCCTGAATTAAAGGAGCAGGAGAGTCGGGAGTCGTGTGGAGAACGCGTCGTGCTGAACACGGATTGTCACCGCCAGGTTCTGCGTTTCCAGCAGAACCTGAGCGGGTCTGTGGACTCGGCGGCGTGGGTGGCTTGTGGGCCTGGTCCTCACCTTGACCACGTGCACGGCAGGAGCCTGCATGGAGGCCTGGAGGATGTGTCCTCCTGATTCTTCAGGTGCCACCTCCGACAGCCACTGCCCAGAGCTGTGTCACCCAGGCCCTCTTCTGAGCAGGCACCCACAGGGGCTTGCTGTCTGCTTCGTTTTCGGGCCAGCCGTCCTGTGCTGCTGTCCGTGTGGCGATTAGACGGAGGTGGAGGCCCAGCGGCAGGTAAGTAGTTCCATAACACGGGCGTCACTTGTGGTCAGACTGGGGCTCCTGGGCCCGAGGGGACACTCTGATGCTGGAGGCCCGAGGGCAGAGTGCCAGAACCCGGGGTCGAGGGCACGTCCCAGGGTGGGAGAAGGGTGTGTGTGCACGCACATGGGCACGCGTGTGCAGATCGTGGGCCTTCCAAGTCAGCCAGCTGCTCTGTGCTGCCCAGTGACCTGTCCAGCACTGGTTAGAGGTGCCGAGCAGGCTCTGTGCAGCTGAGGCCAACACCTGTCCTCAGAAGGCTCCAGTGGACAGCCTCTCGTGTCAGAGCAGCCCAGTGGCACTGTAGAAAGGCCTGGCTGACCACTCACTCTGGCAGATGTGAAACCCTTCCTGGGCCCTGAGCAAGAGGCAGCGTGGGGTCTACCACATGCTCCCTCCCTGGGACGCAGGGAGACCGTGAAGCTTGCTTGCCCTTAAGTTGGCGCCACAGGCATGCATGTGGGCTGATGGGCTGGAACTCCCATGCTACACCAGGTGGGACCCCAGCCTCACTTCTCCTTCCAAGGTGACAGCCAAAGCCCCATACTATCTCCCCCGAGGTAGGCACGGTCCACCCTCCACCCAGGCACTGTACAGGGCCACCGTGTGTCGAAGGGGGCAGCCTGACAGCCAGGAAGCTGGAGCCACTGACCAGCTGGGGCACAACCAGGGCAGCCTCCCGCCCATGTCAGGCGACAGGAGTGGGTCAGCAAGGAGTCCAGCCCCTGAGACCACACAAATTCCAGACAAATCATATCCTGAAGTGAAGAGAGCAAAACCCTCAAGAATGTAGCCCAGACAGTCGAAGATCACGTGGCCTGGATAAGAGACAGTTCTTTTCCAATTTTTTGGCCGTGAGAGATCCCGGCATTGCCGTGATTATGTTAGTAGCAGCTTGTCAATCCCTATACTTTTAAAAAGGCTATTGAGAGCCATAAATTTGAAGAGTACAGCTATCATGCAAGTGTTTAGTCTCCCAACTCATAAACACACTGCACATATTTTCCATCTACTTAGATCTTATTTAATTTCACTCAGCCAAGTTTTGCAGCTTTTAACACAGAAAACTTGGATAACTTTCACTCAATTTACTCCTACATATCTTTTCTGGGATTGTAAATGGCTTATTTTTAATTTCACTTTCTAATTATTCGTTGCTGTTGTACAGAAGGCAGTGACGCTTGCCCGTTGGCCTCACCGCCAGCTGAGGGTCTCCCGTGCATCCCTGGGGCTCTCTGCGTGAGCACAGCATCAGCTGGGAGGGCAGGAAGTCCCCTCCTGCCTACCTGATCCTGCTGGCTTCTTTGCCTTGCCTCGGTGCTCCCCAAGAACCTCCGGCACACGCTTAGTAGGGAGGGAGGCCAGCAGCACACGCTGGGGGGAGGGGCACCTGCAGCACATGGGGAGGGGGGGAGGGGGCTGCAGCACACACTTAGGGGGGAGGAGGGCCTGCAGCATGGTGAAACTCACAGCCCAAATCAGCAGGGCCCGGGACAGGACTCGGGGACTCACGGAGGCTGCGCAGGTCCATGAGTGCTCTGGCCCCGGTACATAGAGGGCAGCAGAGCCTGTCCACAGCCCACCACCCTGGGCGCTGGGCGCTGGGCCCCAGCCTGCCTGCTCCAGTCCCTTTGAAATGCTAATCCTCTGGTCAGTTGACTTTTTAAGTCCTGCAGCTTCAAGAGGCCTTGACTCTGAGGAACTGGCAGCCGTGATCCCCACTCTGTCCCCCTGAAGCCACCCTGGGGCACACACAGCAGTCCAGCAGAGCCACAAGACAGGCCAGTGGCCAGAGGGTCACCGTGCAGTCAGTCCCTGCCTGCCCCCACCCACTGCCCGGGGGCTGGAGCAGGCAGCATCGAACCTGGCCACTTGGCTACTGAAGAACGTGACTCTGCCTGCTTCCTGGGTCCAGGGCCCCCGCTACCCGGCTGACACCTGCCGGCGGGCACCCCAGGCTGAGGGGGACCTATACTGACCACCACAGGCCTGGCTAGAAACAGTGTCCAGGGGCCCCCAGTGCTGTCCTTTGGCCTTCCTGCTCACCCCGCACAGGCACACCCAGCTGGGACAGTGGCCATCCAGGAGCATGCGTGGGGCTGGACAGGGCCTGCTGCTCTCTCAGTCGCCCTTTCAAGGAGGCAACATCCACACAGTGGGTGGAGGTGGCTCCTAGGGAACCTCTCAAGACGGGCAGCAGGCGACTGCATACTTAGAAGAAGAACTGTGCACACAGAAAATGCTAAAGAGGTTCCCGGGAGGGGAGAGGCCTGGTGGGTGCTGGGCTGGTTCTGCAGAGGCTGAGCTCGGCCTGCGCCCAGCCAGAGAGCTGCAGCCCGGCTGCCCTCCAGCCCTTCCTGGCCTCCTACTGAGCCAGCCCTGAGGCTTTGAAGCCCAGAGAAGTGCTGAGCACCTGTCCAGCCAGGACGCGCAGATGCCTCCTCTGATGTGTGCCCTCAATCAATCAGGCCCTGGCCCTGCTTTGCTAATGAATGCAAATTGCAGTGCAAGTCCTGGGAATCGCGGCCAGCTTTATCCAGCAGTCATCCATCTTCCCCTCTTCCCTCTCTGACCTCCTGCTGCCTCACTCCATCCCCGCAGGTGGCAGCCGGCTGTCCATCCACCCTCCCCTGCCCAGCAAGGTCGCCAAGACCGCCTCCTCAGGAGAAGCACCGGTGACTTTGCAAAGGACAAAGGCTCCTCGAGGTCACAGGGGACTCAGGAATGCTTCTCTCTGGGCCCCTGCTCCTGCCCACTGACCAGAGCACACCCTGGCTGACCTCCCCCCTGCACAGGGCTAGCAGGGTTCCATGTTCACTCACACTGGGCTGGAGGCTGGCACGGAAGGCTGGCCCCGCCCTGAGTGGCAGTGGGATGATCAGCAGCTCAGCACAAGGGAGAGCCGGCCTCCAACCCTCCACCAGGAGCCTCCTGGACCCCGGCCCAGCACGTGGCCCTCCTGGAGCCTGCGGCTGGGATGCAGGAGAACTCTGAGTCCTCCAGACACTTGCAGCCGCCTCTCACACTCATGGGCAGGGGCCAAAACAGAGTGGAGCCAGGGAGCCAGGTCCAGAAGCCGCCCAGCTCTCTGGCTTCATGACCCGCATCAGCACTCTGCAGGGGGCACCCTCTGGGCACCCGGGAGCCAGGGAGCAGCCGCACCGGTCCCCACAGCTCTCTGGGTTTGCCCCTGTTGTCAGCCCTGGGCCTCAGACAGATGAGCCATGCAGAGCACCCTGGGCCGCAGGAGAGAAAACAGGTGGACACCACCCCTCCCCTGCCACTCCCCTGCTCACCAGCGCCGTGTGACGCCCAGGGGACATGTCAGTCTACACCCTGCTCGTGGCTGTGAACCTGGGTCCCTGGCCACCAGCCCTGTGCCTCTCCCACCCTCCATCAGGGTGGAGGCACCACCAGAGACACCCATACCCAGGAGCAAGGTGGAGGGGGAGAGAGGACCACCGCAGGGCAGTGACCACCAGGGTGCGTGACCGCCAGAGTCCCAAGGGTGTTTCCTGTGAGGTGGGCTCGGGCAAGGGGGATGGCAGGGGCTGGGTGTCCCAGGCCAGAGGACTTTTGCAGGTTGTTCTTTGACTACAAATACCTGGTTGAAGGGTCCATCTGGAAGGTTCCGGGCAAAGCCCACGTGAGCTGGGCGGAGCAGTGGCTGGGACAGCGGAGATCAAAGGTCCCTGCCGCTCTGCACCCGTTGTATTTCAGCAACTATGTTTTCATTCCCGAGTTCTCCGGTGGCTCTTTGCAAAGCCGCTTGTTCTTGTTTCGTGGATGGGGTGCACTGCTCCAACTCACCTGCTCTCACCACACTCCCCTCCTCCACCCCAGGGTCAGTCGGCCTTAGATAAAGAGGGAACAGAGCAGGGATGTTACTTTCTCCAAGTCAGGGCCAGTATTCCTCACCCAGGGGCTGCTGGTCAGTCGTGTTAGAGCCCCACCGCAGGCTCTGACAGGTGACGGCTTGGAGTGCACCCCTTCGCCAGGCATCGCCAACCCACCAGCCCTGCCTGACGCTGCCAGGCTGCACCAGTACCCAGCAAAATGCCCTCCTCACCCAGAGCCCCCGTGAAGCCGATCGTCCCCGAGAGGAGACGCGAGACACGTGAGGTACCTTCCCTGACTTCTCCAAACCCTTCTCATCGCCCAGAGCCTGAGCCAGCTGTTAAACCCACCCACCAACAAACCACCCCCAGCCAGCCCTGAGGATTAAGGCCACAGGACTCAAGTGGAGGCCACAGTTCCTTTCCTGGGAGCCTGGAAGACCGGCCCCATGATCCCTGTGAGCCACGTCTGCTGAGGCCCTGCGGGGGCCACGCAGGGGCCAGACGGCTCACGGGGGCCACGGGCAGGGAGCCCCACTCCCAGGGGCACATCACAGGATCAGGCTGGACTCCTCTGTGGGCAGAGGCACCTGCTCCCCAGATGGCCTCCCGGCCAGCCCGCTCCGTGAAGGGGCTCTCAGCCAGCCAGCCTCACGTCCACGCGCCTCAAGCAAGAAAGGGCCCTCTCGGAGGGACATAGGGTCTCCTCAGCTGCAAACAAACAAAATTATAAACTAAACAATACAAAGGATTTGTGAGGAGGACCCAGGTGGGTTTGGAGAGACCTGGGGTCCCCTGGTCCAGGCTCTCGGGCGTGGGCCTGGTCTCCCTACCTTCCGGCTGCTTCCCGATCCCCTGCCTTTCTCGGCCAGGGAGAGCAGTCGGACAGGCTGGCGAGAGTTAGGCCTCAGAATTTACTGTTCTCCTCTAGAAAAAAAGCTGCTTTTACAAGCACAATAAAAATGTAAATTAAATTATAAATGACTCAGAAAGATGCCCATCTTTCCAAAGCATAACCCCAGTTACATTTCTCATGAACGCCTCCAAAGACCTCCTCTAAAAATGTTATTTGATCCATGAATGTCCTACGCAATTGATGGGTTTTCCTTCCACATTAAGCTAAATAACAGTGTCTTATCGGTCAACAAAAAGACGTTTGTGCCTTTTGGCTACAATTAAGATCTAGGCTGGATTTGCACTTCACTTTAATTACTAATAGATTAATCCGAGTCTAAAAGACCATCTGTAATTAGCATTTTGTTGATTGATTTGTTGCAGAGAAATGACCCTGATTATGTTCTTAGTAATCAGTTTATAGCTAATTGGCTTTCTTTCATTAAAATATAAAGAGCCATCCATAAAGAGTGGTCAAGGTGTGCAGGGATCATAAACCACACCGTAGTCAGGGGCTTGTCCGAGGTGGCCCTCTTTGGCTTTTATGGAAATCTAATTATTCAGTGAATCAGGAGCTGACCTCCAGGGGAGGCTGGCGGGGACTCAGACGCCCATCGCTGGAGGGGAAGGCCAAGGTTGCAGGAGGCCGCTGGGGCCGGCATTGTCCGCAGCCGCTGCAGGGCCCGCTTCATCCTTGACAGGAGCGTTGGAGTCAGTGGACATTAATTAAAGACTTGCCACTCGGAAAAGGCAAAATATTCAGAGACTGCAATTAAATCCTCAGTGGTGACAGTGCCTAATTAGGCGTAATCCTGCTCATCCCAGATAAAACAAAACAAAACAAAACAATTCCCAGAGAGAGACGCAAAAGCCAAACGGGGAAACTCATGTTTGCAGCTGCAGTGAAGGTCAGCTGCTGGCCAGCACGTGCCTTTCTTCCTGTCCACTTGTCTGGGAGAATCTCCATGGCCACCAGCACCTGCTTGTCACCTAGAAGCCCCAGGGCTGCCCATACCCACCAGGCCCAGGAGAAGTCCGTTCATGCCCAGAGGAGGCTGCTTCCCGGGAGGTGCTGCAGGCTGCCTCTGTCTGCTCCAGCCTCAGCCAGGAGGCCAGCCAGGGCACAGAAGGCCACTGGGGCCTCGCTGGGTGACCGTGCTGTCCTGCGCCCCCTGTGTCTTCCATGCCTTCTTTAGGCACAGCGGTCAAAGCTCCACCCCTGGCTGCGGCGCCCAGGATTCCAGCAATGGCTCCTTCCTGGGAACGCAGAGCAGAAAAGGTGTGTTCTCTTCAAAACAGAGCGGCCAGCTGTGCAGGTACGTCCTGCAGTGTGAGGAGGTGGCAAGTCCAAGGACAGCAGAGCCATGGCCCTCTGTCCTCCTGCAGGGGCAACCGGCCATGGTTGCTGTGTAATTGGTCATGAAGGAATGAAGGTCTTAAAGGAGGAGCCGGTGGCTGCAGAAAGGCCAGCCCCGCCCTGCACAGAGGCCCACCCTGCATAGAGAGTGGACCCTCAGGCCCTGCCTCCCCCAGACACTCTCCTCCTGGGCAGCTGATGCCCAGGGGCTGGATCTCGCTCACTGCGGATTTAGACCTGAGGGACTCAGGCCTGGAAGGCCCAGGGCAGAGGCCAATGGTGTCAGGCCGAGCACCTGCCCTCCTGGTCTCCTGGAAGCTGCCCGTCCCCTCTCCCCAGGCAGAGGTCCCTGGGCTCAGGGCCTCCACGTCTCACCAGGGTGCAGACCCTCGATGCAGCCCCCAGCCCTCCAGGAAGGCCATGTGTGTGATCAGGACTCTCAGGCTTCAGGGTGGGCCCTGACCATTGCTGACCCAGGCCCACGGGCAGTTTGTGCTCTGCATCAGCTGACCAGGCTGGCAAGCTGGTGGTCACAGGGGTCTGTGGTGTCTGGGGAGAAGGGCACGTCCTGGGCTGCTGTACCAAGTCACCAGGAGCCGGGCCTGGAGCAGGTTGCCGGAGCCTAAGGTCCCCTCAGGTGTCAGCCTCTGGAGTGCCCTCACCTGGGCAGTCCCAGGTGTGGGCACGTGGCTCCCTCCTCTGCCTGCGTCTTCCTCTGTGTCTACAGGCACCTACGTGTCACTGGACTGAGGGCCCGTCTGGACACCTCGGGATGGTCTCATCTCAGGATTCTCTGCTTGAGGACATCAGTAAGGTCCCTTTCTCCAAATGAGGTCACACCCATGTTTCCAGGGTTAGGACGTGTCTTTGGGGCCACCCACCCATGACAAGCCCACCCCTGTGCCCCTGGCTCCCATGAGCTCACCCCAGCCAGACTGTGCCCTGGACCCCAAGTCCACAGGGAAGGCCCCAGGAGGGTCTGGCCAGGCATGGGGAGGAGCCATTTGCTGGTGGGCAAGCCGTCCCAGGTGACAGGGGTAGGAGGAAGGAGGGAGCCAGGGGCCAAGAGGACCTGGGCCAAGCCAGGAGAGGCCCAGGAGGCTCCGCTCCAGCGTGGGAAGGAGGCTCCTGGGGGAGGCTCCATGGAGGCCCTGAACCCGGTGAGCCGAGGGCGAGGTCAGGGCAAGGGCCGTAGGTGACAGGCAGCTATGGCAGACGGGACCTTGTCTCTCTCATCTCTCCAGGAACCCAGGCTAATTCCAGAGTGGGAGTGAGGGGTGTGGAGGGGACAGCTGACCCACAGGCCTGGGCCTGTGGGGTCGTGGACTTGAAGGGCCTTGACAAGGGCCAGGGATCAGGCCAGTGGGAGGGACACGGATCCAGGCAGGTGCCTGCAGCTTGCGTCTTCCTGTGGCCTGGGGCATGGAGAGGCCAGGCTGCACCCCAGCAGGAGCCCTATGACCTGGGCACGGGGACACCAGGCTGCACCCCAGCAGGGACCCTGTGGCCATGGCACGGAGAGGCCAGGCTGCACCCCAGCAGGAGCCCTATGACCAGGGCATGGGGACACCAGGCTGCACCCCAGCAGGGAGAGACCCTGTGGCCGGGCATGGAGACATCCTGGGCGGCACCCCAGCAGGGACCCTGTGGCCATGGCATGGAGAGGCCAGGCTGCAACCCAGCAGGACACTGTGGCCTGGTGCTGGCATCCCCCAGGCATGTGCTGAAGCCTCACCCAGGCCTGTGTTGGGGACGGGCCTTTGGGAGGTGATAGGTCCTGGGCAGAGCCCTCCTGCCGGGGTCCATGCCCCTCCCCAGAGGCTCCAGAGCTGCCTGGACCCTTCCACCACCACAACCCCCCCCCAGGACACGGTGAGAGTGCCATCTGTGGACCAGGAGGTGGGTCCCCATGGAATAGCCTCGCTTGACCCCGGATGACCAGCCGCGGAGCCGGGAGGAGCCAGGGTGCCCTGAAGTGTCCAGGCTGGCACTGTGTGACGCGGCCTGTGTGGGGAGAGAGACCTTCCGCCCTGCGCTACTCCGTGTGGAGTGGGGGCAGCCCCAGGGGACCCTGCTCCTCCTCCCCTGACGGCTGCAGAGCCTGAAGCCCACAGGGCCCTGCTGGCCACAGCTGGCCCAGAGTGGTGCTCGGACATCCAAGATGAGCAGCACCTACAGGCAGGCAGAGTGGCCTGTGCCCTCCCCAGGTTCCTGTCAGAGCCACCAAGGGCAGTGCACACGTCAGGCCCCAGGACATGGCACCAGCACCAGCCCTGGCACAACTGGGGACCAACCCCCCTTCACCAGGACCTGACCTCTGCCACCCAGAGGCTTGTCCAGGAGGAAGGGCCTCAGGGACGTGCAGCCAACCAGAGACAGGACGCCTGGAGAGTGAGGGGGCTGCTGCGAGGCCCCAGAGGTGCCAGTGTCACCTGCAGCCGGGGAAGGCCCAGGAAGTGGGAGGACACAGGGAGGCCACCAGGGCAGGGAGGGAGATGGGCCTTTGGGTCCGCCTGGGTGTGGGCCGTCCTGAGGAGCCCGCAGGCTGAACTTGGCCCATCAGCAACTAGCAGATGCCACGGGAGCCGAGGGCGGCCACGCTTGTGAGAGCACCGACAGAGCCCCGAGCTGCTGACCACCGTCCTTCCCAGCCATGGCCCCTAGACCACAGAGTGCAGGACTTTGAATCCCAACACAACTAACCGGGGAGAACATCCACTTCCAAGTTCATGATCAAAATCCCAGTGATTTCAGTGACGAGGGACGCTCAGAGTTCCCAGATCCCTCCTGTCCCTTGGGCTTGCTATGGGTCCTGCTGAGTTCTATTCAAGGCTCTGGAGTGTGACAGTGACCCTCACCTCCCCTGCCCCGCGAGGCCCCCCCTGTGCCCAGAGCCAAGCCCTGGTCACCAGCTGAGCCTTGCTCTAAGCCAGTGCTGGGGTGAAGGTCGTCCTACCCTGTTCCAGAGGTTCCAGTCCTGGCAAGTCACTATCCTCTCTGGTGATGGCTCCTGCTGCCCAGTCTGGCTGGACCAGCCTGGAGCCTGAGCCTCTCCACCGGGGAGCACAGGTCCAGCAGAGGTGTCCTGTGTGCCGCCATGCCCAGGCTGAAGTTCACCTCCCTCCTCGGACCAGAGGTGACTCCAACTGCAGCCTGTGGCAGCCGGGCATCCCAAGCCCCAGGCGGCAGGACTGTGGGCTCCTACTGAAGGCCTCAGGGAACTTGACACCATCCAGCACTGGACGGAGCGGCCGTGTCCCCAGGGCTGACAGATCTCTGAACTGCCTTTAAGGACAGTACCACAGAGGGAAGGAGACACGCTCCCTGGCCCCTGCGAGGAAGCTCTGGGCCAACCCTCACGAGCTGTGCGGGCCTCGGCCCGTCCAGGTGCAGAGTGGACGGCCCTGGGCCAGGGCGCAGCGGCCAAGGTGCCTGCTCCACGTCACGGACACACTGGTCCCCCAACCCAGGGGTTCATCCCAGGTCCCCAGTGGACACCGAGACCATGAAGAACCCAGCCATTTCCTGCACAATCTTCCTCTGATGGCTTCCCTGGTCAGCAAGAGTGACAGCAGTGACCAACAGTGAAGGAGGACGGCTGTTAATGAATCAATTCAGGGCAAACAGGGGCGACTTGAGTGCAGGCTCCACGCTGCTGCCGGAGGGCAGAACTGACAGCCAAGACAGCCACCAGGCAGGTCTAGGCAGGGAACGCAAGCCGTGGGACACTTGGGGAGGGCAATCTGGGGCAGTGCGAGGTCTCCTCACGCCTCTCAGAACCGCGCAGCCGTTGAGAACTGTGACATGTTTGTTTGGGGGCTTTTTCTGTTTAGTATTTTCAGACCACAGTTGACCTGAAGCCTTGGTCACTGCGTGAAGCAAGACCCGGATGTGGACGGACTCTCCTCCTGCTGGGGACGCGTGGCGCTGTTCTGCAGGGGCCTTATCTTTCTTGGGAAAGGCTGTCCCAAGCGGTGTGCGTGTGCGGGGGCCTGCTGGCCCCGCTGGGTCTGGGTGCAGGGGGCTGCTCTGCTCTGCTTCCAGCCACATTGCGGAGTTAGGCGCACACCGGCATGGCATGGGAAGAGGCAGGAGCACCGTGTTTGCCTGTGGGTCTCGTGGCAGTGCCGGCCCTGGGGCAGTGCCTGGAGGGGATGGTGTGTGTGGGGGGGGCACCCTGAGCTCAGCTGAAACGCTTCTCTTGTTTTAAACCCTACACAAATGTGTGCATCACTACCTTTTACTCTTTTGTTCAAAATTCTTGTTAGAAAAAGTTGCTGATGTCGAGATACGTTTCTCAGGATGCACCGGCACCTTTGCCTTCAGTCTGTGGGTTTCCACGGAGGGTGCGGCGGCCTTCGGCTGAACGGCCCTGCATTGCTCCAGCAAGCTCTGCGGGAGCATGGTGCACACGCACTGGCCCTGCCTGCTGCTGACCACCACACAGGTGGGACTGGGGGATGGGTTTGATTTGGTTTTTGGTTTGGTTTTGCCTTCTGTCAGGTTGGGGTCATAAAATCCTGCTGAGTGTGTAACTCGGCCGTGAGCTCCCTCTTCTCGGGGACGTGTGGTTCAGGCAGCACTGTGCTAACGCCCCGGCCCCTCTGTGCTGACCAGGAGGCCCGAGTGCTCCATTCTCTGTGGTCAGTGGTGTGCACGTTCCCGGGGAGCCTTCTCCTCCTGCCCCACATGCCTGGTCCTGGTGGCAGTCTGTAGCGGTCCTCCTGGGGTCCCATATGGAGCAGGGGCCCGTGGCCTGCGGCTCGAGCTACTCCTCATTAAACTCCCTGCTGTCTCATTAAACCCGTCTTCCATCTTCTTCACGTCCTGGGGTTCAGCCCCTAGCTCTCCTTGGGTAAGCGCCTCTCGACTGATTTTTATTAATCTGTGTCTTTCCTTATTATAAACAAGGCGTCGTGAGAGTGACCTGGTGGGCTCCTCTCCTCGGCCCCTGGACTCCACATCGCACATCCTCTCTGCGGATCCCCACTCGTTTTTAACATTCAAATTCAGCTCATTTCTTAACTGACTCGTCAGAACCCCGCGTAGTGGTGGAGCGCCTGATGTCTTCACACCTGCGTGTCTGAGTGGTGTGGAAGAGCGTCTTCTCAAACATCCACTATTTATCTACGTAAAAGCATTCAATGCCCTTTCCTCTAACTTCTTAAGCTCACGGTGCATAATTGTCACCTACAGCACCCAGAGAGAGCCTCTTGCTTCTGCTTCTCTGCAATTAGTGCCTTCGAAGGACACCCACGCCCCCTGCTCCCAGCCTCTGGCAGGCCCCTGTCCACTCTGGGCTTCATGAATCTGCTCCTTATTAACAGGGTCACCACGTGTGTGGGTTTTCAGCCACTGTGTGGGTCAGAATGGACAAGGCTGCCCTGATGGGGAACGGCACCAGCGCCCCAGGCCTGGCGGGAGGGGGTCTCTTTCCTCATCCCTAGCCCACTCCTGGGGCCCACCCTCTGCAGACCCACCTGCCAGGCTGCTCCACCTCCGCACCTTCCCACAGGGTCTGCTCAGTCACTGCAGCGGAGGCAAGACGGGAGTCCTGGGTGGCGCCTGGCCACCTCCTGCAGTGGGCACAGGGCCCCTCCCAGGCAGCTGTCCCCAAAACTGGTGCCACGGCCCTGTCTGCTTCTCAGCACTGGACCAGCAACGCCCAGTGTCACCACTCCAGGTGTCCACGTTAGGGCTACCAGGCGCCTGGGTCCAGCAGCTCACCAATCCCGCAGTGTTTATGGCTGTGTAAACGTGCACGTCCTCTGTGCAGGGTGCGGTGCATACTGCTCTCCACCCAGGAAGGTGGGAACACCCGTGTCACAAAGCTCCATGGATTCGGCACTCAGAGCTGTAGCAGGAATGGGCTTGGTCACTTTTCTCTGCATCTTTAAAATCCCAACATAAGTGTGTTAAACAGCAGGTCGGGTTTCTTCACCGTTTCTTCCTGTGCAGGTTTCAGTTCTCGGAGCTCAGCTGCTAGAACTTGGCTACGTCTTTTAGTAACATCTAACTGACTGCCTAAGTCTGGCCATTATTTTGACCTTGAACTCTACAATGTCCAATGATACTACATTGATTCCTACTCTTTAGGTTGGCACGGGGCTGGGGTTTCATTATTTTCCCCAGTTTTAACAATGTATCACATTATACAAAAAGGGCACAAAGTAAGTGTCCCCAGGTGGGCCACACAGGCTGCCCAGTGGGTAAGGAGCGCCTCCCAGCAGCCCACACCCCTCCTGTTCTCTGCACACTCCAGAAGACCCTGTCCTCTCCCTGGACACCCTGTCCCCTTAACCTCCCTCAGCGCAGATCAGCTCCAAACACTGCGTGCACAGCGGCATGCAGAGTGTCCTGTTCCTCGCGTGCGGCCTTTATCTGCAGGGCCCACGTCACTGTGAGAGCAGCCAAGATCTCATTTCCCCAGCTCTGCGGCGTTCCACTCTGGCCATCCCCTTCCCCAAGCTGTGGTCCTTGCCACCACGGGCAGCCTTAGGGTTGCTTCCGTCCTCCGAGGTTCTGGGGAATGCTGCTGAGGGCCTTCTTTGCACGTCTGGGACGCAGGGAACGTGTGCCTGGAAATGGCAGCCCTGCACCAGAGAGCAGTGCCCTCCACAGGCTGCGCCGCTCGGCACACCCACGTCTTCTAGGTTCCCATCCCCAGGCCCTCTCTGCCACCTGTCCAGGGCAGCAACTCTGCAGAACCAGCCCTCTCCATTCCACTTCCATCAGCCAACCTGGGGTGGGATGGTGGAGAACACTTCTAATTCTGAAGTTCACTAGGAAGGAAAGAAAAGGCGGCGTGAATCAGGTGTGAGAACAGGACATGGTGCTGACAACCGAGACTCAGGTAATACAGACACGGAATGTGCCGGACAAACATCAACAAGAGTGCAGAAATAAAAACATAAGGCTGCATAGTGCATCCACGTTATACCAATTCGGGCTAAGAACACAGAATTTAAGGATAGAAAGATATCCCTCATGCAAACACCAGCTGAGAGAAAAATGCTGAGACTCAATCCATATCAGAGAAGAAGTTTCATCACAAGAAACATTGGTAAGAATGAACAGGATGCTTTGCAATGACAAAAGTGTTCATCTACCAGGAATAGATAACGAAATCCCAATTGCATGTGCCTAATAAAAGATCATCACAATTCATAAGTGAAATGACAGAATCAAAAGGAGAATCAATGACTTACAGATAATGGAATCTTTAACAAGCCCCTGCACTAAGTATTTACCAAGTCGCCCGCATGGTGTGAAGTCAGGAGTCCCTGTACCTTCCACAGAGCTCAGCCATCCTGTGTTTCCTGCCCACCTCAGAGTCCCCCTGGAACGCGGAACGTTAGGGCTGCAGGTGCAGCTCAGGGTGGAGGCTGCCCCCCAGGCCACCGGCACCACACACCCACAGAAGCTAATGGTATGGAGAAAACCTCAGACGCTTGGGAACTGAACAGCACACAGGTCCCAGGGAAAGTCAGGACCAGGTTAGAGCGTATTCTAAATGCACGCTTACGGATGCAGCTGGAGAGGCTTGTGGGTTACTCCCAAAACAGCGGCTAGGGGGACGTTTAAGTCCTCAAATGCTTGTGTTGCCAGAGGTCGGCTACCCAGCTGTGTCGTGCAAGGAACAGCAAGTCAGACTCAGAGCTGGGAGGGAGGCCACAGAGGGTGAGCAGAACCTGGCACGACGCAAATCAACCAGGGCAGAGGGTCGGGGAAGCCGGAGCCGGGCTTCCAGAAGAGTCTTGATAAATGACCAGCCCACCAAAAAGGTGAGGACGGACCACCAGAGCAGCAGTGAGGAATGGACGCTTCTGCGACCACCCCAAAGAGACGCCGTAGGGTTAGCGGGGGGAATCTCGACAAGCTCAGTCAACCGGACAACTTGGAAGAAATGGGGAGCTTCCGTGTGAAGCAGATGAATCTACCCGCAGAGGAGAACCTCTCCACAGACCCCAGGTCCAGACAGCCCCCCGCAACCACCTGGTCCTCAAGCGCAGACAACCGACCATCCACCACCTCCTCCAGAAATGGGTCCTCGGTGCCGCACGCCTCACCCCAGAACCTGGCCCTGGGTTTCCAAAGCTGAAGCCGCAGCCCGCGTTCCTCAAGGGCACGTGAGCTGATCCCCAAACAAAGTGCTAGTAACTGAAACTGTCCTTGGGGGAGCACGGGACACGCCAGGACCCAGCGGATTCAATCCCAGAAGCAGTGGCAATGGAAATTTAACGGAATTAGTGACACACTTTGACTTGTTGACAGCAAAGCAGAGAATTCCTACCACTGTCTGCCCGGAGAGGCCAAGCCCTGGACGGCATTCGCCATTAATTCCCCTGGGACACTCTTAGCAAACTAGGAGGCAAAGGTGACAGGTGACACCTGTGGTGGATGGGGCAGGTGGCCCTGCAGCAGGCTCCAGAGGAGACTCCGTACTGGGGAAGAGACCCCAGAGCTGCCCTCATGAGCAGTCCCCAGGCTCCGCAAAGGGGGCTTTGCCCAGCCCAGGGAGGAAGAGGGTGCACTAAAGGTGATTGGTCCATTTGGGGACAGAGTGGACTGCTCCCACCTCACCCACCCCCAGTAAGTTATTCCTGTGGATTAAAGGCTAAACGTGAAGCCCGGCACCCCAAGGCCAAGGGCAGAGCTGGCTTCTCCAGCGGGAAAGCCAGGAACGTGCCCCAGAGTGTGTCCCCAGAGTGCGCCCAGAGCATCTGCAGGACAGGGCACCAAGAGCCTCTGGTGAGCCATGGAGACGGGACGCACTCAGGGGACTGGAGCCAACCGTGGACCAGAGGCCAGATTGAACCACCAGGGCCCAGGGGTCAGGCGCGAGTGCTGAGCACAGTGTCTTCTAGGCACTTCATGAAAGGATGTCCCATGTCACCAAACACAGAAGATCGCCTGAACTCACACGCGCACCCGCACACACAGAGGCCACGTGCAGCAAGACACTACGGGCTGGTGACGGGAGGGCCAGGATCCTCGGATCCACTGTGGCAGTGTGGGTTCAGCAGGGGTGGCCCCCGGGGAAGGCCGTCTTCAGCGTCCACTGAAGGTAAAAACACCTGCTCTGTGGCCAGCAGATGCCCCACTGGGTTTGTACCCAGTAACCAGGAGGGGGACGCGTAGGTGATCACGGTCAGCACAGGCCCTGCCACGCTGATGGCGGGCACCGCAGCTTACCAGCCCCCAACTGAGGCAGCCACCCCGGGCTGCAGGATGGCACAGCTGATGACAGTGACTGGAGCCCTCTGTGGGGAGGGCCTGGAGGGGTGGATGGACCTCGGAGCAGGACTCGTCTCCTCTCTTTATCCACCTGGTGGTGGGTCACTGGCTGCCCCAGTGGGTCCTCCCGGCCACTCCCCCAAGGTGGCAGGTTGAGGGATGCCCCTCCCTACTGGCCCCATGACTCCTCCTCCCTGATGACCCACAGCAGGACCCAGAGCAAACAGGAAGCTGCTCTCCACCCGCTGATGCGGACAGCACGTCCACTCCTGCATGGGTCTTGCAGAGACCACTGCCCTCCCCTACCCCACCTCCTCTGGGGTCCTGCCTTAAGCCTGCTGGGTGGTCCCACAGGAGGGCCTTGGTCATGCGTGGCTTTTTCTGCCTGAGCAGGGTGTCTGCAGGTACTCGCTGCCCGGGTCATCTCACCAGGGGCTGCTCAGAGCCCACCCAATCAGGATGGAAGGGGACGGAGGGTGGGGGAGGCCAAGCCTCCTAAGCCCTGCTGGTTCCCTGGATGGGGGACGCTACGGGCCCGCCTGCTGTCCTCTGCGTATAAGGACGTCCCTCCGTGTCGGGAGGCGTTCGTCTTCGTTGTCACTGATCTGCTGGACCATTGCCACGGAGAGCCCGTTTCCTCCTTGTCATATAAATCCCGGCATTTCCCGCGATGGCAGCCTTTTAATTTCAGCCTGTCACACGGAAGTCATGAACGCGCATCTGCTCAGCCGCGAGGCCCACGCCTGGCTGTGCAGCCGGGCTCTGGAAGCTTTTCCACCTGCCGGCGCCGCACACGTTCACATCCTGTGCAAGAAATCGCCCTGATCACCTTCTCTGTGAGCAGCCGACACGCTGCCCCGCGTGCGGAGCGTGGAGAAGGAACAGCCGCACAGGTCCTGAGCCGGCTGGCCCTGGGGGCCTGGACTCCAGCCCGTCCCGTGCACTCCAGGCAGCGAGTGGTCCCCAGCTTCAGAGCCAATGTCCCTCTGTTCCTGGGAACACAGCCAGCCCCGTGGCCCTGGGCACCCCCACAGTGCAACACGGGGAACCCCCCCCACAGAGCCTCCCCCAGGAGAGGCAGCCTCAGTCTGCGTGAGGGAGAGTGGGCCTCTCTGTGGAGGGCCCAGGGCAGAGCGGGGGCACTGGCCACAGACACCACCCATCCTGTCCTTCCCGGCATCTGCTCGGCTCTTCTCCTGGCCCCGACTCCACGAAGTACAAGCTCTGGAGCTGCCAGGAGGGTTCCTGCAAACGGAGCCCGAGCTGGAGGGGGATGCCACTGCGTGCAGAGCTGCTGGGGAGGCGCCAGGTGAAAGGAAAGTGACCACAACACTCGGAGAGACCAAGAGGTCTTTATTGCAGCAGTGCAACAGAGGAGAAGAGAGAGAAAGAGGAGAGAGACAGAGAGAGAGAGCAAGAGAGGGAGACAGAGAGCAAGAGAGGGGGCCAGGCAGGAGGGAGTTTTTATAACCTAAATCTAATGGGGTCTCTGGGTTGCAAGCTGCCTTGTTGGCACAAGGGGGTTAAGTGCTCGGCCTTGAACAGGGGAGCGAAGCGCTCAGCCTTGAGTGGGGGCTTGGGCGTTTGGGCTTGAAGCAAACAGGTGATAAAGAATCAGACAGAGGGTTTGAGTGGCCAGGTCGTCCTGCAGCTAACTTTGTTTGGTATGACCTGCAGACCAGCCTGTCCTGCACCTAACACCAGGTGCAGGCTCACTTGGGCCTGGGACAGTCACCTCCCCTACCCCCTACATCCCTTCACCTCCCAGGAAGGGCCCCTCAGCTGCCCTGGAGGAACCCACCGACTGGGTGCTGGTCAGTTAAAGGTGGAGTCAGCAGGTTCTGAGCACAAACAACAGGCTGTAGAGGGATGCGCTGCCTCCTACTGGTGCAGGGAGCCCGGGTGAAATGGGTCTCTGTGATGTGCGCATGTGTGTGCATGTGTGTGTGTGTGTGTGTGTGTGTTGGGGACACAGAGATGTACCTGCTCAATTAGAATGAATTTCAACTGCATAGCTGATAATTAATGATAGCGATTTTTGATTAAAAATGAGTTCGTTTAGCAGGCAAGTGGAGTGTGGTAACATATTACGTCTAAAAATAGAACCTAGACAAAGAGCCCTGGTCACCCACACAGGATCACAGCCAGCTATGAGCCTGTGGTCCTGACGTGCCAGCTGTGGACTCTGAAGTGCGTCTCGACACGGGCATCCAGGGGGCCACAGGCCTCCAGGGGCCGCACACATGCTCCCTGCAGCAGGACTGGGGCTGGGGAGGCCCAAGGTGGACCCTGAGAGCCAGGCTTGGGCTGTCCACAAGGTCAAGGGCAGAGAGGAGCCATTAGCACTTCCTGGAAACCCCACCCCCCGTGGAGTACTGACCCTGGAAGGACGGAGCCGGGCAGGAGGGAGGAGCCCCCACCCTGGGCGACGTCACACTCACACAGGAAACGTCTATGTGCTGTGTCCTGCTGTTTGGGGACCGTGAAGGCCCTGGAGGACTTGTTCCAAGCCTGCTGTGGAGCCGTGGCCGCCCTCGCTGGAGGAAGGACAGAGGAGGGCAGGGCTCCACCAGCAGAGCAGGAGGGGACGGAAGGCAGCGTCCGCTCTGGGGTGGCATAGGGTCAGGGCAGCGGCAGCCCTAGAAGTGGGAGTATTTGCCGTGTAGACGTCCACAGGAGGCCAGGACCCCTGGCCAGCCCCCGACTTAGTGGACAGACTAGAGGAAGCCCAGCACTCTCACGGAGGCCTCCTCCGCCTGGCCCGGGCCGACAGGTGAATCGACATCTCACAGCTCCACTTCTGACCCCAGAGTGCCCTGCCTCGCAGAGGCCCCCACACCACCCTGGGCACTCAGCTATGCACCCCAAAAAGAAAGGCCGGCTGCACCGAGGGCTGAGCTGCTGCGCCCAGCGCCTCACCTGAGGGCTGGGCTGTCCTCCTCGGGGAGTGAGACGCGATAGCTAGAAATCAGCAACCTCAGGCCTGAGGGAGGGAGCCAAGCCCAGCAGTGTCCCCCTTGAGGGCCAAGGTGCGTGGCCAGCAGAGGAGAGAGCCGAGAGCCGTGGAGGGCCTGGTGGAGGAGCCGGGGACGGTGACTGAAGCACATGCTGGGTGATGGAAGCCAGCCGCTCCTTAGTCCTACTGCTGGAGTGGCCCTGGGGAGGTCGCGGTGTCCAGGAGGTGCCCCGGGAGCAGGTGAAAGGAGTCACCGGGGACTCCCGCTGGGAGGGGAGCTCCAGCCCGAGGACAGGGCCCTCTGCATGGAGCCAGACGCCAGGGGCTCTTCCCCGGCAGCCCTGGCAGCCCCGCATTAGAGGGTCGCGCCCCCCGGAACATAACGGCCAGGCTGCAGGGCCAACCCAGCCACGCGGGAGGGGGAGGTGAAGGTGAGTCTGCAATGGCGGCCCAGCGAACTCCAGGGCCGTGAGAGAGGAGCACCTGAACTGGGTGAGCCCAGCTGGACTCTCAGAGCCGGCCCTGAGCTGGCGCCTGGGGTGAGGGGCCAACACTGCAGTTCAGACCCACGTGGGCCAAGCAGAGGAGCTGGGTGTGAGGCCACGAGGCGGCAGAGGTGCCAAGGCCTCCCCAGGCAGGACTGCTCGCCCCAGACCCTCCCCACCCTGCTCTCGGGTGGTCCAGCAGGTCCTCCCTCCTGGCTGCCGCTCCTGGACACACTCCCCTTGGACTGGGCTCCAATGAAGCCCCAGCAAAGCATCCAGAAGCACTCGGGCCTGAAGCAACCACCGCCCACGAGCAGCAGCGTGACAGGCCTGGCCTCGCCTCACGGCACCTCCAGTTGACGTCTTCATCCAATTTCACCTCCACAGCAGCCCTGGTGGCCAGGTGCCGTCACAAGGGGCCAAGAGCAGATGGAAGAAAACTACCTGGGCACAGACACAGCCTGGGTACAGTGGAGCCTGAATTCAACCCCCACGGCCCTACCCAGTGCTGGTGCCCTTCAGAGCTGGAGACTGGGATGAGTGGGCAGAAGGAAGGAAGGACAGGTGGATGGTGGATGGTAGACGTAGATAGATCATTGGTGGATGAGTGGGCAGATAGATGGAAGGATGGCAGGGTGGGTGGGGGTGGGTAGGAAGGTGGGTGGATGGGTGGGTGGGTAGATGGAAGGATGGCAGGGTGGGTGGGGGGTGGATGGGTGGATGGGTGGGTGGGTAGATGGAAGGATGCAGGGTGGGTGGGGGTGGATGGGTGGATGGATGGATGGGTGGGTGAGTGGGTAGTTGTGTGGTGGGTAGATGGAAGGATGGATGGATGGATAGGTGGATGAGTGGGGGCTCCCGTTTCCTCTCTGCCTCTGTCTGTGACCCCTAGTGACCTTTGTGGTTGCCCCTTCCTCCAGGAGCCTCTCCTCTGGTTTCTCGTTAAGCAGGTCAGAGGCCCCTGAGGAAGCTGTGGTGCCCTGTCCCTGTCACCTGACACACTCCCTCACACCGCCCTTGGCCAGCACCTCCAGCCCAAGGCTGAGCTCTTCTCTGAGGAGGAGAAGGAGCAGTGGGAGGTGCAGATGCAGTTAGCCAGCCAGGCCCATGGTGGCCTTGGGTCCCCTGGGGCCTGGGGTGGCCTTGGGTCCTCGGGGGCCCGTGGTGGCCTTGGGTCCCCTGGGGCCTGGGGTGTCCTTGGGTCCTCTGGGGCCCGTGGTGGCCGTGGGTCTCCTGGGGCCTGGGGTGGCCTTGGGTCCCCTGAGGCCCATGGTGGCCTTGGGTCCCCTGGGGCGCGTGGTGGCCGTGGGTCCTCTGCTCTGAGCGCTCACCAGCTCCGCGTCTCTCCTTTTCGGCCGCACTGCTCGGCCGTGTGCCTGGAGTAGAGCTGCCCACTTCGGGGTTACGGCCAATTCACTTAGAACCCCTCCCATGGTCCACCAGGCAGGTCCACTGTTTTCAGGGGAGGGAAAGGAGAGGAACCGTGGAGGCACGTAATTAGCAGCACATGAAAGGAATGGTAATGAGCGCACAGAAGGCGGGAAGGCAGGTGGCCCAGGTGCCTCTGCAGATGAGGCTGGGAACCTGCGCCCGCCGGGGACTGCCACACATCTGGCAATTATCCAGCAGGTAGTGGGTAAGAACTCAGGGCAGCTGGGCGTCTTGGGATGTGCTCCCACTGCCCGGAGGGGAGTGACTTCCAGATGGGGGCTTCGAAAAAGTCGGAATTTAAAGTTCATGGATAATCAAGAGCAGGTGCCTTTTCAAATATTCCAAACAGGGTGACGGACTCACCAGGCTCTGCGCTCTGCCTCAGGGAAGGACCACGGCCGGGCTTGTTCCACGAAAGACCAGTGGGGGTGGGGGCGGCAGCCCTGTCCTCCCCACGGGATCTCTCCACCCAAATCTTCCACACCACAAAACCTCAAGTCCTGGCTCTGTCTTGGGAGGTCCTGAGAGGCCACAGAGGGAGGTGACAGATGGAGGGATGGAAGGGTTGGTGGGTGACTCCAGGCCCTGCCCAGGCCTGGTCTTGCAGGGAGGAAGGCGCCCGCCTCTCACACAGGGCTCTGCTCAGAACCAGCCTGGGCCACGGAGGCAGCCCCCTGCGAGGGTGGTGGGGCCACGTCCGCATCTCCAGCTGAGACGGCAGCCGGGGGCCCCTGGGGACCCAGAGCTGCTGGGGCCAGACGGGCCCCACCCTGCCGCGTGGGGGTGAGGCATCCCGAACGGCCAGCGAGAGAGGTCATGCAAATGTGTGCTTCGCTCAGGAATGGCCCAAAGCTGGCTGAATGTCACCTGGGGCTCCTCAAGTGAGGAGATAAGGACATTGCAGTAGCACCTGGACCTCCTCCAGTGTCACTCTGGCTGTGGCCCCTGGCAAGGGACCGGCCTCACCTCCCAGGTTCACCAGGAGCTGACCTTGAGCTTACTGCCCTGGGGACACCCCGCCTGGGCACCGCTCTCCCGGAGGCACAGAGCCCCAGAGCAAGGCTGGCGGGCTGCGTCCCTGTGGCACCCCGAGTCAGCCCCTCGGGACGATGGCTGAATGACCCCCGGCTGTGAGAATCAGAAAGGGCACAGAGGAGGGCGGGCCATGGAGATCTGCTCCAGCCGCGCTGGGTGCCTCAGCTCTGTCTCCATGTTGTGTGTCCATGTCGTGTGTGTCCATTGTGTGTGTGTGTCTGTATTGTGTGTGTCTGTATTGTGTGTGTCCGTGTTGTGTGTATCTGTACTGTGTATCTGTCAGTGTTGTGTGTGTCCGTTGTGTGTGTCCGTGTCGTGTGTGTCCGTGTTGTGTGCATTGTGTGTATGTGGGTTGTGTATCTGTACTGTGTGTGTGTCCATGTCGTGAGTGTCCGTGTTGTGTGCCTTGTGTGTGTCCGTGTTGTGTGTATCTGTACTGTGTATCTGTCAGTGTTGTGTGTGTCCATGTCGTGTGTGTCCGTGTTGTGTGCATTGTGTGTATGTGGGTTGTGTATCTGTACTGTGTGTGTGTCCATGTCGTGAGTGTCCGTGTTGTGTGCCTTGTGTGCGTCAGTGTTGTCTGCGCTGTGTGTCTGTTCTGTGCACAGCTGCCTCCCGTCACCCTGGCCCCACCCAGCCAGGCCGTCATCACCCTGTCAGTAGACAGACAGACCCACGCACCCAGCACAGGTCGCAGCTGAGGGCCACAGCACAGCCTGGGCCTGGGATCCAGTCAGCCCCACCCGCCCTGGCCCTGGGACACAGCGTGCTAACCGTCGTCCCACCCGGGGCTGTGTGCTTGGGGCCGTCCCTGTAGGACACAGAAGTCGGGCTCGGCGGGGACGTGGTTCTGCTGCGTGTGCGTGGGCTGCCCTGCTGGGGGAAGATCCGCACCCTGCAGGGTCGGGGGTTCACAGCCAGACACAGGCTCACCGGGGTGACGAGGGTGACGGCCCACGGGACCCCGAGCTGCAGGGTGGGTTCTGACAAGGCCTCTGTGGTGGAGCCTGGGGTCTGGGCCGTCTGCAGGGCCAGAGGTCTGTCCCTTTGTGTCCCCTAAGCCCAGGTCTGGTGGCCGTTGGCCTGGGGCAAGGCTGGCACCCAGGGCCTCAGGGAGGTTGTGGGTCTGTGTGCTGCATCCTGGGGACACTGACCGCCCCGCAGGCTCTGCAGCACAGGGGGCCCCACCTGGCCACGTAACCAACACGCCTCGTGCTGGAGCTGGACTCAGGGGCTGCCAAGGTCCGACAGGCGGCGCTGGCCCCTGGAGATGCCCACACTGTGATGAACCCCTCTGCATCTGCCCAGCCAGGGCCTGGAAGGGGTCTCGTCTCCAAGCACATCTGAAGGATGGACAGACGGACAGCAGGACAGAGGGCGTGGCATGGCCTCACAAGCCCCAGCTCCTCCTGGTGCTGGGCTTCACTCTGTTTTCGGCAGGAAATGCCCTGTCCACTCCCCGTGGACCTGAGTCCACTTGACGCCTTTTCTTTGAGAGATAAATAGGATCGACTTTCATTGTGTTCAATGCAGCTGCTGAGAGCCGACCGAGTGCCTGGCCAGCGCTGGGCTGGGGACATGGTGGGCGCAGGGATGCCGTCTCAGAACCTGCCGGGCTAGAGGACACGGGTCAGGCTGTGCGGCCCACAGTGAAACCAGGCTGCCCCTCGCAGGTGACCCCCGAGCCTCGTCCACAACATGGTGACTGCGAGAGGAGGGCAGAGCAGCTGGGGACCTGGGGGCGGAGCTGGCCCAAGAGCTCCCCTGGCTGCTTCCTCCCTGCTCAGAGGAAGCCACCGGAGCAGCTGGGGCACTGGCCACCATGAAAGGGGCCAGCAGGGCACCTTGTGTTTCCTCGACTTGAGCCTTGAGCGCCTTGCCCCGCCCACAGTGTGTCCCCAGGGCTCACGACCAGTGGTTAGGACGGGAGATGGTTTGGCTGTCCGGGTGACCCTGGTGGCTGGACAGGCTCGGCCACACGCCCTCCCTGTTGCTGGGCTCAGACACATTATCTTGCTTAATTAGAGCCGACTTTCAGCCAATCTTCCACACTGTTCAGCTGTTTCAGAAATAAGTCGGGCGGGTTCCAAATGCCCTCCCCAGCCTGCTGCGCCCGGCAGAGCGGGGCTTGGAGGACCAGGGCCACCCTCTGCCGGCTGGGAGCAGCTGGCCTCTCCTGGCCTCCACCTGGAGACTTGTCTCTCTCCACAAGGACGATGCCGCCGTCATCCCAACTCTCCTGATTCCACCTGCGTTGCCAAAGCAGGATCGGAGGGAAGAGAGGGAGAAAGGAAAACCACGTCTCACCTGCCAGGGCCTTTCTGCCAGGAGCCGTTCTGTCGGGTTTCCCAGCAAGGGAGAAACAAGGAAAGCAGTGTGCAGTTGAATCGGAGACTAAAACTAGCCACCTTGGAAAACAAATCTCCGATAAATACAACCAGGATTTATGGCCAGCTTTACAGGCAGCACAGATGGTGTTTGGTGGTGCTTATCTCAGGGGGAAATACACTTCTCCAAGAGAGCAGCAGCCCGCGGCTCAGGGGCTGCTGAGGCGCCACGCCTGGGCTAATGGCCCAGCCACCCTGCCCTCTCCACGGTCCAGGGGGCCCACGTCCCATCACACACGCCCTGGCCCTCTGGGCCCTGCCCAGATGTGGTTTTGTGTGGAAGAGGCCAAAGGCTGGCGGCCCAGCTGGGCTCTCCAACGTGCCGGGGAGCCCTGGGGTTCCGAACAAAGGCTGCGTAGTTAGAGTTTCCTTAAGAAGAACAAATGCCCAGGATCCAGGCCCTCTGGGAGGACAGGCAGCGCTTCTGGGCAGCACTCCAGGTCAGGGTCCCCAGGAACACAGACAGTGACGATGCTGCACTCCCAAGATGACCCCGAAGCCCCAGAGCCACCACAGGAGAGTGAGCCCGTGACACAGACGTCACCCTTGGGAGGGTTTTCGAGCCAGGAACTCTGTCCCCAGGCAGCTTTCCCTGGCTGCTGCAGCCCCATCACAGGCTGCAGCTCTGGGGACAGAGGGCTGAGCTACAGACTCCACAGCCTCCAGGCCCCACAGCCTCCAGGCCCCACAGCCTCCAGGCCCCACAGCCTCCAGGTAGTCACAGAGGGGCTGAGAAGCCGCAAGATGGTAGGTTCTGTGCCACTGGCCCTGCCAGGGCAGCGCCTGGGCTGGGCAGCTGGTCCTAGGCCACTCTCTGTCCCTGCCCAGCTGAGCAGAGTGCATGGTGCTTCTTGGCTACACCAGGTGCTGCCCGCTCTAGGGTCCCTCCTGCCCCACCCGCCTGTGGACCTCCACTCCTCCAGCTCACGGAGCCCCGAATGCTGGTCGTGGGAGGTCCTGTGCTCCAGGCCGGTGCTCTGAGGGCCCAGGAGGAGCTGGAGGGACAGCAGAGCTCCCACCCAGCTGTGGGGACACCTTCCCGCTGAGGCCACCAACGGCCTCCCTACCCACATCGGTGTCTCTGAACTAAGGCGAAGATCCTCCAACCCGGGGCAACGGGTGGAGATCAGGGCAAAGACTCGGAAGTCGTTGAAATTTAAAAAGGAAGGGCAGAGGGAGAGAGGGGGGGAGGGTCCCTCCGAGAGGGCTCCAGCCCTGCCGTCCTTGGCCCCTGTGCTCCTGGGCTGGCGGCTGGACCAGCACCTGGGCCTCCCGAGGACCGCCCCAGCGGTGTGGTGACACCTACACCCGTCCGTCGTGTTGCGGGTCCGACCCTGCTTCGACCCCTGGCTGAGGCGGGGTCTGTGGGTCTCAGTGGCAGCTCTCAGCTCTGTGAGGCCACCAACCCAGACTCAAGGGGAGGCCAGGGGCCACCTGGGGGGACCAGCAACTAATAAAGGCACTGGGGGTGCAGGGGCCACGCAGCTGTCCTGCCCTCCTCCAAGGCCCCTGCGGGCTGCCCGCGCCAGGGTCCCTGCTGCCCCACCCGCCTGTCGACCTCCATCAGAGGCCACCCACTCCCTCGCTCCTCTTGCACCCGGGTTCTTGGTAAGGAACCACCCCTTGGTTCCCATTTTGTCTTCTCATGGCGCAGCCTGGCTGCCAGCACTGGAGGGCACCAGGCCCCGTGTCTCCCCTGCCCCGCCCCGAAGCTGCCTCTGCGGCTCCTCGGAAGCCAGGCTCCACCAGGGCACTGCTCCTGGCCAGCTCGCGGAGCGTGGGTGGGAGGGAGAGTGTTGCAGGGCGCGTCTTTCTGGGCTCATCTCCCCGTGTGGAGGCCCTACCAGCCAGGGCACCACCAACCAAGATGGGTGCTGTCTCTCCGGCCCCGTGGGCCCTCCATGCACCTCCAACCCCCAAGTCTGCCTTCCTCAACCTCCCCTACGAAACCAGTGTCCCCTAGAAAGACATGCTCCTGGCCAGCTCCCCACAAAATGCAAGGGTCACCAAGAGAAAGTCCAGCACTCAAGGAGTTCCCACCTGTCATGGAGAAATCCACTGGACTGTTCTGCAACTGCCACCCGCCATCGATCCCTGAAGGGGCACGGGGACTCTCAGGGTGACCGTCAGGTGTGCATTTGTGGAGGCACAAGTCCTCACCCGCGTTCATCCCAGGAGAGGCCAGGAGGAAACTCCCCCCCCCCCCGGGCTCATGTGCAGGAGGCTGGGCAGATCCTGGGTGACGGGCAAGTTGGCAGGGGCAGAAGCCGGGGAACACGGCCAGGGGACCCACAGAGGGGCCCTTGCTTCAAACAGAAGTCTTGGGACATTGGAGCAAAGGCACAAAGCCACAATCACGATGTTTAAAGAGAACAAAGACTCTGGGTTTGAAAGCCACGTGGAAAACGTCCTCTGACAGGATCTACTGCCACCTTTGAGTCTGCCGCGCAACGACTTTAAGATGAACACGATCCACACATCAATATAAGTAAATTATTTCCAATTTTACCTTCAGATGACTCGGAATAAACAAGTTATCCCAGTATCGTAACAGCGGGTTCTGAGCCGGCAGCTGACGGCTGCCAGGGCTGGTTTTGATTGTTTCATTTTGACACATGGCAATATATTCCCAAGTAGAACCTGGGAAATTGCAGAAACCTTCTTTCAAATTACAAAAATTCATAAATATGCAAATAACTGAACAACATACAGGGCTTCTGCTTGTCTTTTCATTGTTTTTAAAACTTTGCTTCTAACGGCAGCTTCTCGGTAATCTGTGTGAAACCACCTGTAAACCTGAGAGGCTGCCCCCAGGCTTGTTGTAAGGTGCACTTGGCATTTTGAGGTCTTCTCCTATGGAGACAGAGTAGTAAATGCTCTTCTCACCGTTCCATAAAGCCCAGAGGAGTGAGAGAGCTCCAAGTGCCACTCAGAAGCATGACGTTCAGCAAGGGTTGGTCCTACGGTACGGATCCCGTTGTCTGACCCAGAAACAAGTGTGTCCAGGGCTGGAGTCGCGGCTCAGTGGGACCATTGCCTGGCCCGTGTGAGGCAGTGGTTCAACTCTCAGCACCACATATAAATAAATGAATAAAACAAAGGCCGTCAACATCTAAAAACCATATTTTTTTTAAAAAGAGTGTGTTTAATAGGAGGATCTCATGGGAAGGCCTGGACCTGCAGGCCGGAGGCGGACCTGGTCCCACTCCACAGTCCATTTATCCTGTAGCTGTGACCCCTAGGGACAAAGAATCAGCTGTCCACAGCCCCAAGCTCCATCCCTGATCCTCAGGTGAGGAGTGGCTGTCACAGCACACTTGGCATGCCAGTGAACACGCTCGGTGCACGCACACTCACACACAACCGCACACCACAGGAACACACCACACTGGAGCGCACGTACCACACTACACGTGCTCCACATGCACACTCACTCACAACAGCACACCACAGGAACACACCACACTGGAGC
>NW_025999964.1:1169481-1182174 GCF_001458135.2 Marmota marmota marmota | reverse complement strand
GTTTAGGTTCCAGGTTTAAGGTTTAAGATTATTCCTGCTGGGAACAGGGCGTATCCTGCTGCCTGAGTTCCCCTTGAGTTCTCACGGGATTCAGACAGTATATTTTGGGAGACAGAAGCCCAGTGGAGGTGAATTTGGGAGAGAACGTGGATTTGGGCAGAGAACGTGGATTTCCCCAGAACGTGATTGTAGACGGCTGGTGTGAGTTCGGGAATAAAGAGTTGCTGTTTGAATCTACAAGCTGTGTGGTGGCTCGTGATTGTGTGCCCAGCCAGACTGCGGCATTTGTGCCCAGCCAGACTGCGGCAGAGAATATTCTGCCACAGCTAGGGGCTGGACCATGGAGGAGCTCAGGACGCTGAGAAGAGGCCCCTGGGCACAAGCTCGATGACGCTCAGGCAGATGGGCTCCAGAGCAGGGGCCTGGCCAGTGGGCCAGGGAGGAGTCCAGCCGGCCCCCATGCGGTCACCCTGGGTCTCAGGAGAATGTTCCAGGGCAGCGAGAGGCAGGGGCGACAGGTGTGACGGAACACCGGGATTTACAATCCAAAACACTCCCGGTGGCGTCTCCACGGAGACCAGGGAGCTGGGGCCACCCCCGGGCGCTGCCCTCCCTGCACAGCTGGGTCCCCGCCAGCCGTGCTGTGTGGGACCGTGGCAGTTGCTTGCGTCCTCCCCAAGGGACCCCGTGCCTATGGCTCTCTGCTGGCCTCCCGGTTGTGCAGATCTTGTTTTGTTTCACAACCCACAGGACAGTGGCTTTAGGAAGCGAGTGGGGGCACCAGGGAGAGCTTTCTGGGGCACCCTGCCCACTGGTGCTAGACCCCTGGGTGAGCCCTGCACCCAGGCAGACGGCGTTTGCAAGCCCTCTGCCCCAAAGGCTCCGGAAAGAGAACGGGTGGAGGCTCCCACGTCCGGAAGGGCGCCCAGCAGTCCAGAGTCCCTGCGTGTGCCGCCCCTGGGGCCGCAGGAAGAGCTCGGTGGAGCCCGGGGCCTGGGACTAGGCTCCTGCCCCCACTCCCTTCACTGCAGGGTGGAGGGCACGGCTCGTTCTGTCTGCAAAGCTCTGCTGGTGAGTGCCCTGCAGCTCTTGCCACCTCCGCTACTTTGTTGACTTTATCCCTTGCCACTCTTGAATATGTCATGTGCTTCTTGGATATTACAAATAAAAATCTCATCTCTTTCATTTGCACTAAAGTACTTTCTGATATCTTGCTTTTATACTGGCTTTATTTCAAGTATTTTTGCCATGAAAAGATTTTAATTTCTACTTGGGCAAAACGACTTTCTTTTATGGCCTCTGAATTCCTCTGTAGGAACGACCTCCTATTTGTGGATTATATATGATCCAGAGGGGCTCCTGGGTGTAGCCGTCATCATTACGCGGAGGAGACAGAAGGCGGGATGCGCCTGGAATTCGTGTCCCAGCCTGGCGGGAGGCAGAAGCCGACTCCGCGAAGGCAGGCCTGCAGGGCGGCCCCCCCCCCCGGGGACCCACTCCCTCCCCGGAGCCGGAACACCACTGTCACCACAGACTGGACCCCACAGGCTGGTTCTGAGCCCCAGTTCCCTGCCTTGGCCGCTGCATTCCTGGACTGGCACCAAGTGCTTTGATTCATGTTGTTTGGACATAAGTTGTGGCTGTGCGTCAGGAGAGATCACAGAGTTTTCAGAGTTTCCCAACATGCCTGGGAACGAATCCTTCCACACAGACTTTCAGACTGTCAAATCAGGTGCCTGGTCATCCCACTGAAGTCACGTCAAACGTTTGGGCCAGGATCAGAGGAGCTAGTGCCCTGGGGAGACAAGCCACCTCCTGGGGCTTCGTCCCTGGTCACGTCCTCTGAAAGGACTTCTTGCTATGCTGGCCTGCACCGTGTTGTAGAGATGATTCATTTGCCTTTTATAGTTTTTGCCTATGCTGTGCACAAGATATTACCCCTCATCTCCATTCCGTGGTGCTTATTTGTAATATAAGTAAAGCTATTGATTTTTGCAAGCCCGTCTTCTGCTGAGCTACTTTTCCAATGTGGTGTAGACATTCCCATCCAAGTCAATATTGGTAATTTGTGTTTTCCAAGACTCTCGACCATTTGTCCAGTTTTAAAATCTGTAACTGTACAGCTACACAGAGAATTTTATGTGAAACATCATTTCATTAATCCCACAAAGCCTTTATTGAAAACCCGCTTTATGTAGTTACAGCCCTTTTAAAATCCATCAACTGTACATGGTCTCACTCTTATTTTTTTTTCTTAATTAGATTTGCTAGGCATTTGTCTATTTTATTGGTCTATTAAAAGAAATAGTTATTTAATTTATTTATAGAGCCCACTGAATACATCTCCCCTCATCTATTACCTTTTGCTCCATCTTTGACTTTCCCGGGAATGCTCATCTTTCTCTGACGTTGTTAGTCTGCTTCTCTTGTTGAAATGAGACCTCAGTTCACCCCTCTTGTTTTCTGTTTAAACACTCAGGGGTTGGGAGCCCTGGGTCTTTCAGCCTGGGGTTCACCTGCAGTGTGCCAGCTCCAGAGCCTGGCATTCTCCTCGTCATGGGTCACAAGTGCTCTGCGAGGGACCTTAGGTCACGCACACGTCTGAGACGATGGGGGCAGAGCCATCCTTCACAGGCAGCGCCACCAGCACCAGGAGGCACAGCCAGCGGCAGAAAGGACAGCTTCATCCCCAGGAGGTCACAAGGGGGATGACCGTGGCCAAGGCCTGGCCTTCAGAGTTGAGGGGGGAAGGACATGGGGGCAGGGGAGAGGCTCCTCCTCCATGCTCTGGGCCACCAGGACATGGGCTCTGGCCACTGTACTGGCCCTGCTCTTCCCTCCAGGCTTGGAATCAGGTCAGCTTGGGAAGCTGGACCGGGCTTGGGTCCTGCACCCAGACTCGCGGGGGCCTTCCTCTCTCCGTGACCCAGCAGCCTCTGAGGGCTTGGCCGCTCTGTCTGCAGCATCCTACGCTGCTCCGTAGCAGAGAAGTTTGCCTTCTTTTTTCAATTGGCAAATAAGAAAACGAGACAAGTTTTTCAGGTAAACTTCCAAATGGGGCCACATGTCCCTCACACATTAACTGGTTCTATTCTTATCAAGATTCATGTCACTGGGATAGGAATTCGGTCCATAAATGCTTGCCGTGTGAAATTGAGATTTTTCTCTGCTCCTTTTTAGCTTTACTTTCCCCCGTGTTTCATGAGGCCGGGGAGAGGCGGAGGCCTTTTTGCTCTGTGAGGGGAAAGTTGTTCCTCACTTAACGTTGTCATGTATTTACCTATTTACCTGCTTTTATCTGTCTTCCTCTCCAGCAATATGGTAAGTGTCGCAATCATCAGAGATCACCAGGCTCATTCACTATCGCACCCCAGCTACTAGAAAAGTGTCTCACACAAATCAAACATCACTGAAGTATTCGTGGGAAAAAATGGTCCTATTGAGCAAGCTTGCTGATGCAGTTTGCAAACCAATTTGTAAAATCACATACCTCCTTTGCATACCCACGATTAAAAGCAATATCGCAATCTCCCACTGATAGCTTATTCACGTATCTTTCCTTTTAAATTTCTATCTGATGTTTTCTTGGCATAGTTTCATGCTGTGTGATCCCAGACTCAGAACTGACGAGACTCCTCTTACTCACCGATGATTTAAACGTACCAGAATCTCCCTCTGAGGGTAAACACGGAAACCAAAGAAAAACAGAAACAATTGGTTTCAGACACTGCCCAGGTATCCCACGGAGGCAGCACCTGAAGGGAGAGAGGGAAGGGCGGGGGCCCGCTGCCGCACAGCCCCCACACACAGGCGTCACGCAGAGAGGGATAGCCGCCCCCTTGGGGGTACAGAGACTGGTGTGGTTAGGTGCTGCGGTCACTGAAATTCAGAGTCCAAAACCACAGACGAAGGATGCACACAGATAAAGGGCCCCAGAAATGGGCCCGTGTCTCCTCCAGAGTGTGGCTGAATATTAAAGCGGGTGTATGAGGGCGCTTCCAGAGGCTCTTCTCAGGACTCCTGGGCTCAGCGAGCCCAAATGTCCACACAAGGCAGGAAACATTCATGCTTCCGTCATCCCAGGTGCAGAGAACTTGGTGAACTCATGGCATCCTCAGCAAAAACCTGAGAGTGTAAAGCCAAGCTAGCCTACAGTCACAGACACTCCAGGCCTTTCAGACCCGTGCCACAAGCTCGGATACACCCCAAACAGGAGCAGTCCAGCTGGATGATGACCTAAATGCCACCCAAACAAAACCCGAAATTACCCTCAGAGGGAAATTCTGGTACATTTAAATCATCGGTGAGTAAGAGGGGTCTTGTCAGTTCTGAGTCTGGGATCACATTCAGTCAAGGTGATGGAACACAACTTCTCATCAACAGGACAATGACAACGTCAAGTACCCAACTAGAAATCACCAAACACAGTAGTGCAGAAAAACATCCCAGTATGCCGAGAAAAATCAGTCAACGGAAAAAACCCAGAAATAACAGAGATAGTGGAACTTGCAGACAGGGACCTCAAAACAGCTACTACAAACCCGATTACAAGATTTTTTAAAACGCATGACCATAAGAAAGAGAGAAGGCTCAAATGCAACTACTAGCGTGAAAACCCCGATACCCTTGGTAACTGTCAGTCACGCTGTGTGGACTTATGAATAGAAAAAACACAGCAGAAACGATAAAAGTAAGCCAGAAAATGTAACAATAACTGCTCTCCAAGCAAGACACAGAGAAAAGAGAAAGACTGGGAAAAAAAATCCACAGAGTCTCGGTGATGGTGTTGTCCATCAGTCTGTCTTAGATAAATCAGAGCTCCAGAGAAAGGAATCCAGAAAACTGTTTGAGGAGATGAGCTCATTTTTCCCTCAACTTGATGAAAACTTCACATTCACACCTAGAGACCAAAGTTTTCCTGGCCTGATGTGCCATAATGACAATATCAGAATGAACAGTGACTGCGCTAGATTGAAACGCACAGCATACAATCCATGCGTTCGTGGGATGCAGAGTCTGTCCCTCTGGGTCAAAATGTGAGGATGGAAGGACTGGCTCTTGACCCAAAAATAAAGACAGCAAGACCCAAATGTTTGCCTTTGTAAGGTCAGGCCCTGGTGATCAAAAGGAGGCACATTAAAAACAGCTGAACAAGGCTTTATTGAGATTCGCTCCTGGGCGAGACCCTCCCGTCCAACAGAGCCGGTCTGGGGCATCGCACCAGGCTCAGCCAGGCTGGAATTTTACTGGGCTCAGGGCAGGAAGGGAGGGCTTGGGACAGGAAGGGAGGTTTTTAGGGTCCCTGGTCCTCCTGGGGTTGGTCGGAGGATCTTGCTGAGATCTGGGTCCTTCCAGGATTGGTCAGAGGGTTGGTGCTTTGTTCCCTCAGCCATCTCAAACTGACCAACAGTCTTTCCTGTTTTTGTTAAAAATTGATGAGAGAAAATTACTTTTTTATAGTGAAATCACAGCTATGACTCAGAAATAGAGTTGGAACTAGAAATGCACCACTTTGTAACTCCCAATGATATGATGGATCTAGTCAATGATCGTAAATGACAGATTTTCACACTCACTTGGTGATGGTGGTGGAGGCAGGATGAACCAATCTTGGCATCATGAAGACATGAGGCCCCTCCAGGTGTGAAACAGGTGAAGTCTGGCACCACGTGGGAAGAATTCTCAGAGCCACCTGAGCAGTGTACATAGCACAGTAAATGCAGGTGACTCTCGTTTCTCTGACACAGCACTGGTGTAGAGAGGAAGGTGAGCTATGGTTAGAAGTAAAAACCTGAAAATGCACAACCACCAAACTCAAAGAACAAATAAATTCTAAAGAGACCACTTTGAGACATTAGCAAATTTTTAATATGAATTGGAAATCGTAAAATATTAAGTAATTACTCTAATTATTTTTATTTATTAATTTTTTAAACATTGTATTAGTTGTTGATGGATCTTTATGTATTTATGTGTGGTGCTGAGAATCAAACCCAGGGCCTCCCACGTGCTAGGCAAGCGCTCGACCACTGAGCCACAACCCCAGCCCCTCTAATTATTTTTAGATGAGATAATGGCACGATATTTTTTGGAGCAGAAGGATGGGTCTATAGAGATTGATAATAGATATATAGATAGATAGAGGATTATGGTTCAGATCTCAAATATTCCCCAAAGGCCTGGTGTTGAAGGGTTAGTCTCTAGCCGACGGCACCACTGTGGGTTGGAGAGACCTTTAGGACATGGGGCCTAACGGAGGAGCAAACCATTGGTGCACTCACAGGGTAAGTTGGGAGCCCACTCTTCCCCTCCCCGCTCTCTCTCCACCCACCCCTCTCCCTCCCACTCACGGACACCGTGAGATGAGCAGCTCTGCTCTGCTCCCCGCCATGCTGCTCTGACTCATACAGGCCCACACTGTGAAGCAGCTGGCCGTGGACTGAGATTTCTGAAATCATGAGACAAAATATTTCCTTCTCTAAGTTGTTTATATCAGTTGTTTTGATCACAAAGAAAGAAATCTGACTAACACAGAAAATTGGTACTGAGGAAATGGTATGGTCGATGTGACTATGCCTGACCCTGGAAGCCTTTGGAACTGATTCATGGTTTGGAAAATGTTGGAGAAACAGAGAAAACTTAGAATTCTGTAAGAACTGCATAATGGGCTACTCAGGTAAGGGTTCAGAAGACCAGAATGTAATAGGCAGGTAGACAGTAAAGACTGTGCTGATGAGGTCTTGGATGGGATTGAAGACTCAATCGGAAATTGAACTAGAGGCCACATGGGTTACATGTTGGCAAAGAACTTGTCTACATTTTGTCCATATCCTTAGATTTTATAGGAGGCTGGGCTTAAAGGTGCTGTACTAGTTTATCTGGAGAAGGAAATTTCAAGACAGTGCAACATTCAGGCAGTAGCATGGGTACTGCTAGAAGCTTTTAGCTAGGTTCATGGTAGGAATCAGAAGCAAAACGCAGAGTGGGAAGATTTTAAAATCTTGCAGTTTGGTCATAAAAGCACCGGTAAAGTTCTAGCCACAGAGTATGCAGTTGGTTAAAAAAAATTAGCACCACTATAAAGAAGCCAAGTACCTTGTACTGGGAAAATAGGAAAGATGGTTTGAGGGCATCTCAGGGATCAGCAAGATCCCTCCCCTCCCTGGATTAAGGGTGTAAAAGTGTGAAACTTTCATTTGAGAAGAGTCTGGGACACCCTGTTACACAGGGCAACCTAGGAAATTGTTTCCCCAAGTTTCATTCCCGTGTTCAGTCATCCAGACGTTCAGAGGTCACTGTGGCCAAGGTCCAGGGGAGCCCAGCTACCTTTGAAACTGGCAGCAGACCTTGGCTTCGTCCATATGACGCCAAAGTGTGGGCTCACAAAGGCTTGCGCCCAGGTTTCAGAGGGAGACCTGAGATCCCTGCAGGCTGCCCCTCAGGGGGTGATGCACGAAGCTGAGAGAGTGAAGCTGCGGCGGAGACCCCAGGACGTTAGAGGTGACAGGAACAAGGGACACAGCTGAAGACAGCGGCAGGCAACCAGCAGAGCCAGCCCGACACAAAGGCCATTTGGGCTGCAGCCAGAAAGGTCCTAAGTACGGGGCTGCCCCAGTCCTCTGGGATACATAGTGTGTGTGTGTGTGTGTGTGTGGTGCTGGGGTTGAACCCAGGGCCTTGTGCCCGCGAGGCAAGCTCTCTACCCACTGAGCTACATCCCCAGCCCGGAGTCATATTCTACCACCAGGAACACCCCAGATGCTGTATGTGGGGCCCCAGGTTTAGTGCCTGTTCTGCCGAGTTTTGATGTTACTGTGGCCGGATCCCTCCTTGGTATTCTCCTAGTCCTCCTTTGGTGATGGGATGTTCACTCTGTCCATTCACTCTATGTTGGAATCACACAGCTTGATTTTCTGTTTTTACAGAGCTCTCGGAGGAGATTCGGGGCTGGACTTGAGAGCAGTGCTGGAGCCATTATGCCCAGGAGGACCTGAGATGGGCCGCATGTACTGTGCACTTGTGAGATGGACATGAGCCTCTGGGGGCCAGGGACAGAATGTTGTGGTTTAAACTTAAGTGGCCTGACACATCCAGTGTTGAAGGCTTGGTCCCTCAGGGATGCGTTACTGCAAGGTGGTTGGACATGCAAGATACAGGGCCTAGCTGGAGGAAGGTCAGGGGGGTCCCCAGGACACACACTGGGACCTGCCCACCGTCTCTGTTTCCCTGACAACATGATATGAACATCTTTGCTCCACAGGATCTGGGCATCCCGTTCTGGCTCACCACAGGCCCACAGCCAAGGAGACGGCTGACCACGGACTGAAACTTCTGAACTGATGCCAAAATACGTCTCCCCTCCTTTAGGTTGAGCTTCTCGGGAGTTTTCTCCTCACATGAAAAGCTGACTAACACCGATGGACAGCCTTTATGGCTCTCATAGGAGGTGCCCCCGGAGCTCCTGTTGATGCAGAAAATCCAGCCATGAAGGGACTGGATTATGAGAGTTGTGACACGTTTGAAGGGACCAACTGGGTGGTAACTATGGGCAAGTGGGGCACGGCTTGAGGAGGTGGGTCCCTTGGAGCATGCTCTAGAAGGGCTCCTCTGTCCCTTCACCTTCCCCCCGTCCCCCTTCTCCCTGGCTGACCTGAGAGCATCTGACTCCCTCCACCACTCCCTTCCCCCATGACGGGCTGCCTCACCTTGGGTCCAAAGCAATGGAGTCTACAAACCAAACTTCTAAAACCATGAGCCAAACAGACTTTCCCTTCTCCAAGTTGTTCTTGACACAGCAACACAAAAAGCTGAGTAAAACAGATGAGAGGTAGGTAGGCAGATAGATAGATGATAGATAGATGACAGATTGATAGAGAGTGTGTGTGTGTGTGTGTGTGTGTGTGTTTAAGATAAACAATGAAGTCGTTATGGTTGAAAGGACTAGATATTCAGAATATGCTTTAAACTGAGAAAAGTCTTTAGAGAAATATTGGTACATGTTGTTTTTTAGACTGGAGTTGTATGTACAGTGCCATTTGGATTACTGTGCTCTACTCTTTTAAATGTTTAATAATAAAAAGTCAAACTATTTTGATGAAAAAGAATGAGTTAATGAATTGCAAAGCTGTGCAGAGGTCTCCGATTTTAAAGTAAAGAATGAGGAGCCAGTGAATATACTCAGTCACTGAAGTTATGTATTTCATTTAAAAAATAAAAGAGGGAGGAAGATTTAGCAAAAATAAAGTCACGGTGCAGAGTGAGCGGGTGAGTGGATGGAGTGGCTGCCACCTGGGACTCCCGTCCTGCACGCGGCACGTGTGTGTCCCCTTCTCTTGCTCTGCCTCTGACCCCACACAGCTCAGGAGATGGGCATGGCCTCTCTGGCTGTCAGTCAAGCAGCTGACAGCAGACATCACGAAGCTAGACTCAAGCCCCTGAAACCTGACCCCTCGCCTCACTTGAATGGCTTCTCCCCAATAAAAGGGTTCAACACGTTTGTCTCTCTCTCTCTCTCTCTCTCTCTCTCTCTCTCTCTCTCTCTCCCTCTCTCTCTCTCTCCAGGGACCCCTAAGGTCAGAGGAGCCGTCACAGAAGACAAAGGCATTTCTCTGTCTCTGTGTGATGACTTCGTGCAACCCAGTTCACCTGGAGTGACCCTGAGTGTTTAGTCGTGGCACGCGACACTCCATTAAATAAAGAAATCAAGGTCCTTGTACTGTCACGTGTAACTAATTAAAACAAATAAAAAACTAAAAGAAGAAAAAAAGAAATCCTGAAAGGCTGCCCGCGAGGGTGACCTGAAGATGGCACCTTGCTCAGGAGTGCAGCACGCAGCGGGCAGGCAGGGGAGCCGGGCTCTGCAGGGAAGTCCAGTTAGGGCAGGCGGCCACGCGGCCTGCGGGTGCCCTGACAGGGCTGAAGGCTCTGTCTCTGAGGCTGCCCCTCCAGGAGGGGGAGGGAGGGGAGCCCTGGGCAATGCAGAGAGGAGATGGGGCTCTGCCGCGCTGTGCCTCCTGGCCAGGGGGTCCTCAGCCGTGTGTGCTAAAGGACAGAGTGGACATCAGCATGTGAAGATTCTGTGACCCTTGAGGGAGCTGTCGATGAGGCTGGGTTCGCTCTGCTCAGAAGAGGTTGAGAGCATGCGAGAAAGAGGCCTTCAAACACTGAAGAACTTTCCAGTAGAAGAAACCGTGCGCGTGCGTGCGTGTGTGTGTGTGTGTGTGTGTGTGTGTGTGTGTAGCCTGGGAGCGTCAGGAAGTGAGAGATCATAACTGAAGGGCGTGCACCCTCTGGGTGCCATGTTCCTGACCATCTCAGCACACGGAGGGGAGTGAGACCCTCTGCATGGAGACCGTCCCCTGAGCGGCCACACAGAGGACACAGGGCAGGTAGGCGTCCACCTGAGACCCTGGGACTGCCCACAGGCTGGGCCGGTCAGGTGTAGGGCGTGGGCACTTGTGTGTGAGCATGAGTGTGTGTGAGCATGTAAGAGTGTGTGGGCATGTGTGAGGGCGTGAGTGTGTGCATGTGTGTGAGCATGTGTGCATGTGTGTGCACGTGTGTGTGTTGTGTGAGTGTGGCGAGGGAGGAGGGAGCCAGGCTTGTGCTTGCCCTCCCCGGGTGCAGCCCTGGGTCAGGTAACATGTCCCCTGGGGACGTGTACAGAGAGCCGCGGGGAGGAGGGGAATCCTCGGTGGAACCGACAACCCAGAACCCGGGTTTCCTGGACGCGGAAACTGTGCGCCTTCTATTTTTCTGCATAGACACCCAGATAAGAGCCTTTCTCCCTCTTCTTGTATGGCAAGTGCTTCTTGTGGTGCCTCATCTCTTGTCTGTGTTTTATTAATAAATAATGGAGGCTGGTAGCTCGCCCCAGTACCAGAATCCTAACGATAAGGAAAATAAAACAGATGACATTACAGAGATGCATTATTAATTGGCGGCTCCATCTCAGCAACAATCTGACAAGTACCAAAGTGCAGGGGATTCGTCTTGCATAAATTCTTTCTTCTTCAATTTTTCAAGACCTCTCGACAGAGCCCCAGGAAGGACTCTTCAGCAGCGTCTTCCAGAGGATCCTGCATCCCCTCAAGTTCCCAAAGCGAAGCCCAGTGCTCCGCTCCTCCGATCTGGGAGGTGCCAGAGGGGAGAATTCCTCCCACGCTGGCCTGACCTGGGTGATGGTCACCCTCGACGGGCCCAGCCACCTGACCTCGCAGGGCTGCAGGTGCTCCTGGTTCCTGAGGACTCCCTGAAGCCCAAGATTTCAAGGCTGATGTGGACACATTTCCTGGGGACAGATAGAGCAGGGCATCCGTGTCCCCTTACTCCTGGGGTTTGTGCACAGGGACTTGCCCTGCTCCCCTCTGGCCCTTTCACGGGCAGTAGGGGGAGAAGTCAGCTGCTGCCCTCCAGGAGGACCCGCAGAACGGGATGGACCCCTCCTCCTGGAAGTCAGGTGGGGGCTGCCTGCGCTGGGCTCCAGGGAGCTGCCTGGGAGCTTCACCTGGGCCAAGACATGGCTTCCTCACCCTATAAGGCTGACAAAATAGGGCTGGGGTGTGGCTCAGGGGTCAAGGGCGCCTGAGTTCAATCCCTGGTACCCCCCACCCCAAAAAAATCTAGCCCAAGAGAGGGGACCACAGGCAGGAAGCCCGCTGGGAGGAACCTGAAGGGGCCTCCCCGGACCCTAAGGCCTGATGGGCATCAGCACCACAGCCAGCTCCCTGCACCCAGACCCAGGGACGCAGAGCCTCCTGCTCCCGTGGACAGAGCACAGATGGCTCCCCAGGCCTGGAGTTGGAATCCAGGGCTGAGAGGGGCAGACATCAGAACCCTGCTCCAGGCTCCAGCCGCTCTCCCTGCATCCTGTGTGGCTGGAGGGGTGACCGGGAAGGCTTCCCTGCCCTGGGGGAGAGGCCGCTGCATGGCCCTGCTTCCCCGGTGCACGAGGGTGGCCTCCATGGTCCTCCTGCGGCTGGCCAGGGTCCTCCCGCGGCTGGCCAGGGCCCCGCAGCACCCTGCAGAATGAGACTTCCTCCCTGAGACGGAGGGAAGTGGGTCCAGACTCTCCGAGAGGCGTTTCCATCACATCCATCCTGAAGCACTTATTAATTTAGTGGAGCTTCTTAATTAAAGTCTCAATGAATAATTGAAACATAGTTTTTGATTATACTGAAGTTGGTGCCATTTGAGTTATAATTGTAACTAATAAATTAGTTAAATAGGTAAGATGATGAAATCTGTCTCAAGGGAGCACTCATAATTCTGAGAATTTATCTACATGTCATTCAGAGGATTCGTGCAGAAAAATATGTATGATCAGAAGGAAGGCCAGCGCCCAGCCGTGTTGGTCAATCAGAAGGAAGGCCAGCGCCCAGTGGTGTTAGTCGTCAAATCCACCTTGAGCGCTGGGGCTCACTGGTAATAACCGCCATCTGGCACGACAGGGAGGGGCGACCCTCACCGGCTCCCCCTGGACCCTCTGAGTCCTTCCTCCAGCTGGGGATGCACCATCCCTGGAGCACCATCCACCCAGCCACCCCCGCCCACCTGTCCCCTGTCCTCACCCCCCCACCAGCCCCCCAAGGGCTGAACCTCCCCCTCTCCCACCCGCCCTCCCCGCCAGCCCTGGCCCATCCTGTGGCCCCCTGGGACCTCTCCACCGGCCAGCCTGCCCTCCCTCCCCAGCCT
>NW_025999964.1:1161378-1167231 GCF_001458135.2 Marmota marmota marmota | reverse complement strand
GTCATTGTGGCCAGAGCAGTCCTGCTCCACCAGGTACCCCCGCCATAACACTCTGCTCACCACAGGGCCAAGGGCCATGACGGTAACCTCTGAACCATGAGCCAGGATGAATCTTTGCTCCCCAGGTGGATCTGGTCAGGCATTTGGTCACAGCCAGGGAAGCTGGCTGACACCTTCCCAGGCAGATGGACAGGGTGAGGAGGTGTGCTGAGTGGGGCACTGACGTGGTGGGTGGGGCCGTGGGCAAGCCGGGCAGTGTCCCTGGGCAGGAGTAATCACAAAAGCCAGCGGGTGGACCAACAGGGCCATTGTCCTAGTAGAGTGTCCTGCTGTGAAGGGTCACTACATGTGTGCCTGGGGACCCAGGAGTCCCTACCCTGAGTCCCCACAGCAGGCACAGGTCAGCTCCTGTGGGCCGGGGCAGGCCTGGCACTCTCCTGTTCTGGTGAGGACAGCAAAGGCTGCTGCCCAGTGTCGGTGAGAAAGCCGGAGCCCTCAGCCGCAGGCTGGGGCAGCTGGGCTGAGGCTGGCCGGGGCAGTGCCGCAGGCTGGGGTGTGCCCGGCTGGCCCTCAGAGGACGAGGCAGCCCAGGATGTAGCAAGGGGGCAGTTTGTTCAGTGGTTTCCCGAGGGTCCCCTTCCAGATGCCCGGGGCACGGCCAGGTGAAACCACCCCAAACTCCAGTCCACTGCAGGTGGACCCACGGAGGAGGCAGCCTGGGCAGGACCAAGCAGGTGAGGCACAGAGGACCGTGCTGTGAGGGAAACCTCTGCAGGAGGGAAATGCGCTGGGGACAGAGGTGACGCCGAGGTGGGTGCACAGAGGGGTCCCTGGAGCTGGGCTGAGTCCAGCCTGGGGGGTGTGCCCCGCCCCCACCCTGGCACAGAGGAGCCAGCCGTCTGTGAGGGGCTGTGTCCACGCGTCAGAGCCTGGACCACCCCGGGCCTACGGCCTAACAGGCCCACTACAGAAGGAAGCAGGAAAGGACAGATAATTCACCTGGCGGGCAGCTGGCTAGAAAACAAATTAATGGCCAGAGAGGAGGACTGTCCACTCTAGGCACTGGCACGCCTCTCACCTAGGGGAAGTCCTGCAAGAGCTGCCCTGTTCCACTGGCCGATGAACAGACTCCATTGGCACCTACTGTGCACAGCAGGACAGACAGCTCCCCCAGCACAGTGGGTCCTTGGCTATCTGCGTTTATTAGAGCTTGTGTCACCCAGGGCACCACCAGGAAGGCGTGTGTCCCTGACGCAGCCACCTGCCGTAGGAACAGGAGGAAGGACAAGGCAGCACTACGTGAGTAAGCACCCCCTGGTCGTGGGCACCAGGGCCAGCGAGCTGCTCCCCACGTGTCACATGACATGAGGGCTTGGTTGCCTGTTTCACTGCCACCTGTTCCCACGCGTGTGCGTCAGAATCCCTGAGACCTCCGCCAGCCCAGCTCCCGACCTCACCCCAGGGGTCCTGGCCCAGGACCTGCCTTTGGCTGGGAGCCTGGCGCTCCTGAGCACAGAGGAGCTGGACAACGGGCACCTGCAGGTGTTTCCTGCGGGGCAAGGCTGCGCGCGGTGGGGCCTGTGTCCCGGGTGTGGGTTGCCGAGCTGGTGGGCCACACGGGTCACTCCCTCGGCTGACCTCTCACTCGGAGCCAAGCTCGCGGCAGGTGTGACCCGGAGGTGCCCTGGTTAAGAGAGGGGAGCTGGGCTCCTCCCAGGCCCCCCGCAGGTGGAGGTGGTGGAGCTGGGACAGCACAGAGCCCCTGGCTCTCCTGGGCGCAGAAGGAGAGGAATGGCCGCACCCCAGAACAGGCTCCTCCACCCCACAAGCTCTTTCCTCTTTTCTCCTGGAACGTGCCGCACACTCCGTGGTGTCAGTGGGAACCCTGGCTTTAGCTATTTGTTCACGTCGGACGGTGGACTCAGTAACAGTGTCCACAGCTGCAATCCCCCTGCTCCGGACACCGGCTCCTCGTCGTCGTCTGGGTTTGGTTTTGCCTGTTCAATTAACGTGACAGAAGGTGACGTCACTTTTTGGAGACCCTAAGTTGGCGGTCCTGCTTCTTGTCCTGTCTTCCGCGTGCTCTTCCTACTGTCTGCTCCAGCCCTGACTCCCGCGGGGTCGCATTCCCCCTCTCCTGCCCTCTCCTGCCCTCTCCTGCCCTCTCCTTCTGCTGCCCTTGCTTGTTCCTGCGCCCGTTCTGCTGCTGTGGGAAGTTCATGCCGACTCCCTGGGAAACGTGTCCAGTCACCTGCGTCCCTCCTGAAGGCTTTCGCGTCCCCCGGGCAGGACGGTCAGGCTGGCACTTAACCTTCACTTCGAAAGCTTTCTGTAAACCACGGAGCCGCTTCCGTTTCCTAGGCCTCAGACTTCAGCTAGGGCTTTCACTCTCTCTCCCTTCCTCTCTGGTACTGCTCAGAGTCTCTTCCTTATGCCTGGGACCCAGCCAAACATGACCCCCAGAGGAGGTCACCACGCTGTCCTGACCACAGGACACACAGACCTGTGGTCCTTCCTCTGTGCAGCCCATCCCTGAGAACAGGCCTGGACCGGCAGACGAGGAGCGTGAGGATGAAGAACAGGGTGGCCCTGCAGGGCCAGCAGTGCCAGCTCATGTTGGCAGAAGCCATTACCCCAGAAGAGGGAAGGAGCCAGTTTAGAACCTAGAACCACCCCAGATCCAGCAGCACACTGACCCCAGAGAAGCTGCCAGTGCTCCTGCGCTCTTCACTGAGGCTCCAGGGTTGGTCGTTACTCGGCCTCCTCATGCACAGCAGGACTGACAGTCTCTACCCCTGCATGGTCGCCCTGTCACACATCACCCCTCCCCTTGGACAGGCCCAAACATCACAGAACTTACTGGAAACCAGTTTCACAGTGGCATCCATAAAGAGGCCACAGGGCCACGCCTTGTTCCTAGTCTGCATGTGAACATCAGGTGACACACGGACTCCCGCTTGGGCACCTGCTCACACAGGAAGAGTCCTCTGCTGCGCAATGCGTTTGACATTTACAACTTCTGAGACAATGGAACAAAGCCACGGCGTCTGTAACCCACAAAACATGACAGCCCTGAAGTCCAGTCCCAGTGTAGGCAGGACTGGACGTCCTCAGGGGCTCTGGGGGTGCGGCTTCGCTTGGACGCAGCCCCAGCCATGTTCATTGGACTTTTATCAGAGTGAGGATGACACTCTTGTGGCCCCCGGGAGGCTGCAGGACGGTCCTCCAGAAGACCCAGGCCTCCGCAGAGGCCAGGTGGGCACATGGCCTGATGGTCCCCAGAGACGTTTGCCGACATGCCCCTGCCGCAGAACTAGGATTCTCCAAGGAAACACCGCATGCAGGAGCGATGCGCCATCCTTGGTGCCCCCCAGCCGTGCCAGGACACGTTGGCTCATCCCTGGGTCCAGCATGTCCTTTGGGGCCTGTGGACGGGAAGCCCATGACACAGGCCCAGCTGGAGCAGCACCGCCATCCACGGGCAGCGGCAGCAGAACTGGAGAGGGTGGGCTACCCAGGGGCTTTGCGGCTCACCCCACGTCTGGAGACAAGCCCAGGGAAGGCCCCGTCACGGCTTTAGGGGAGAGGGCAGTTCTGTGCACAGCTGCGGGCCTCGGCCCCTGCCATGGTGGGACAGCCTCCAAGTCTGCCTCCACTGTTGGGCACCCTGGGCCAAGCCGAATCCCACCCGTCCAAGAGGTCCGTGTCTGCAGGCCCCTCACCTCCCAGGGTGGAGACTCCCAGGGCTCTGCGACTCGACCAGGCCAGGGAGAGACCAGCATCTCCACCTGTGGCCACTGTTGAAGGCACTAAGGTTCCACACTTTGGATAAGTTGTAACACAATGATAAAGAAATGAGGGGAGGATCCATGTGGGCTCCCAGTGGAACCCCAGGCACCCCACCAGGTTCCTCAATCCACGCTCAGCACAGGTCCCACGGTCACAGGGGTCAGGATGCGACAGGTGTCAGTGCAGCCCTAGGCAGAGGCCCCCGGGAACAGGAGGGCCAGCAGCACTCTGGCTGTCCCCCAGGGCTGCCCCAGGGCTGCAGAGGGCTCAAGGGACAGGAGGGTCAGCAGCACAATGGCCGTCCACCAGGGCTGCCCCAGGGCTGCAGAGGTCCCCACAGGGACCTGTCCTATAGCTGTCCCCCAGGGCTTTCCAGGGTAGCAGAGGGCCCCAAGGGGACAGGAGAGTGGGCAGCACTCTGGCCGTCCACCAGAGCTATCCCCCAGGGCTTCAGAGGGTCCACAGGGACAAGAGGGTCTGCAGAACTATGGCTGTCCCCCAGGGCTGCCCCAGGGTAGCAGAGGGCCCCAAGGGGACAGGAGGGTGGGCAGCACTCCTGCTGTCCCCCAGGGCTGCCCCAGGGCTGCAGAGGGACCACAGGGACAGTAGGGTCAGCAGCACTCTGGCTGTCCCCCAGGCACCCCAGCAGGCTCCTCTAGCCATGCTCAGCACAGGTCCCTCAGTCACAGGGGTCCGGATGGGACACGTGTCAGCACAGCCCTACGCAGAGGCCCACAGGGACAGGAGGGCTAGCAGCACTCTGGCCATCCCCCAGGGCTATCCCAGGGCTGCAGAGGCCCACAGGGACAGGAGGGTCAGCAGCACTCCTGCTGTCCCCCAGAGCTACCCCAGGGCTGCAGAGGGCACACAGGGACAGGAGGGTCAGCAGCACTCCTGCTGTCCCCCAGGGCTATCCCAGGGCTGCAGAGGCCCACAGGGACAGGAGGGTCAGCAGCACTCTGGCCATCCCCCAGGGCTGCCCCAGGGCTGCAGAGGGCTCAAGGGACAGGAGGGTCAGAGGGCCCACAGCTGCACAGTGAGCATCGAGCATCTCGCTTCTGCCTCTGCACGAGACCCCGTGTGACATCTGCATGCACATCTGACTGCAGCCAGTGTGGAACCTGCCGGTCAGTGTCACAGCTGGCCCCAGGCCGTGACTGATTGGGAGCGAGAGGTAAGGTTGGGACGGGGAGCGGAGGTTGGTGGCCTCTCCGCTCGCCCTTCCTGGCTCTGGAGGCAGCCTGGGGAGACAGCAACCCTCCTCTGCCACGTCGCCCACAGCATTTCTTACTCAACCCAGTGCCAAGCTCCACTGCTGCCCTCCTTGGTGGCCCTGGGTGGTGCCATGCCGCAGAAGGCCCTCCCATCAGCCTCCAGCCCTGGGGCTTGCTTAAGTGAGACCAGTAGGGTGGGGACAGCGAGGGCTGTGTCAGAGCTTGCCACAGTGAAAGCATCAGCTGGACCCTCTGGCGAGCCTCAGAGGAGCGCAGGCTTCCCCGTGGGCAGGGCTCCCGGTGCACCTGCTGGGGCTGGGGCTGGGGTCAGCGCAGGAGGTGGGCACCCAGCGCGGCTAGGGCTGGGGGGCCGGCCGGACGTGAGAAGCCAGGAAGCCCATACCATCAGCTAGGGAGCCAACGTGGCCTCCGTGGTTGGTCCTGCGTGGGAGTCCGGACAAAACCCCGGAAGCCGCCAGGCACACGTTGGTTCCCGCCATTTTGGAGATCGTTACAGAGCTCCTTCAGCGTGCTGGACGTCACTAGAGATGGCCCCTGGGCCTGTCACAGCACCTAAGGGGTTACTTTTCTGGGCATCATTGCCCACCCAGTGTCCTTGTCATTGTCCAGCTCAGACCCCAGCACCCACTGCAGAACCCTCCCCTCAGCCCCTGCCCAGCCCCTGCTGCTCCTGCTCTCCAGCCAGATCCACCCGTCCCCACCTGTCCCACCTGAACCTGCCCACCTAACTCACAGACAGGGGAGGGAGGGAGAGAGCCGCAGGAAGCCATGCATGAGGAAATACAGAGCCCTCTGGGTTCCCCTGGGCTCCACCCCCCGGGCTCCACCC
>NW_025999964.1:1153567-1158368 GCF_001458135.2 Marmota marmota marmota | reverse complement strand
GGGGTGGACAGGAGCCTTGTGGGAGGGGCAGGTTCATTCTAGGAACTGGACAGAAACCATGGAACTCCTAGAAGCACGGTGGCTCTGTTTGTGATTAGAGCTGGCATTTGGGAAAAGCTGGGATCTGTTTGAGCAGCATGGCTGTGGGTGGCTTGCCATGGGCACGTCTGAACTGTAACCTCTGGTTTATTTTCCACTTCACAAAGAGAATCTAAACCCCTCAAAACTTGTCCAAGAACCTTTGGCAGATGAGTAGTGGAGCTAGCATTCAAAACTAGGCCAGAGCCTGCATCTTTAATCATGCTTCTGTATTGTCTCTTGAAAAATGTGAGTCACTCAGAATAATGTTGAGAAAGGAGGAGGAAAAATAAGCAAAGATTGTGATTGACCTGTACCAAGTACAAAGTAAGAAGACAGAAACTTGTTCAATTGTGTTAGTAACCCAACAAATATAACTGAGTTACACATACTTCTTAAAAGACAGAGACTCTCAGACAAATCAGGTTACAACAATTCAAACTCTGTAGTGTTCACAAAAGACATGCTTTGAAAAAAGCATGTGTATATATATGTGTGTGTGTGAGATGTGTGTAACACATATATACAAATATACATATACATCCATATATGCATATATATGCATACATAGAGAACAAAGAGGCAAGAAAAGAATTGTATCAAGGCATATTATTGAGAAAATAATATTCAGTACAACCAAAAAGGATAGTTCCTTTTTAAAAAAGGAATAACAAAGCAATTTATTAAGGGAATATGGTAATGTTGAGATTAAATATAAATAATGATATAACTTCAAAAATATTTTTAAAAATTGAGAGGATCATCGGGGAAAGTTGGCAGATTCATAATCACAGTGGGCGATTGTTAGCACAGTTCTACCTTAAAGCAATAGAGTGAGTGAACGGATGGACAGAAGGCCGAATGGCATGACGCAGGTGTGGCATTACCTGTAAGGTACCTAGGAATAAATCTAATCAAGGAGGCGAAAGACCTCTGCAATAAAAACTGTAGAATACCGAAGAAAGAAAGTGAAGGGGAAACTAGAAGATGGAAAGATCTACCATGCCCATGGATAGGCAGACAACAGGGTGAATATGGCCATATCACCACAGGAACAGGCAGCTTGAATGCAATCCCCATCAAAGTACCAACAACACTGCTCACAAAACTAGAAAAAAAAATGGAAAAAGACACGACCCAGAACAGTCAAAGCAACGCTGCGGCACCACAATATCTGACTCCACATTACCCTACAGAGCCTGAGTAACAAAACTGCATGATTCTGGCATAAAAGCAGACACAAAGACCAAGGGTACAGAACAGAAGACACGGAGACACACCCACACCGATGCAGGTATCTGAGGTTGGCACCTTGACAAAGGTGCCCAAACCACACATTGGAGAAAAGACAGCCATGGTGATGTGCACATGTAGAAAACATGGCCATCTGCCTCTCTCACCCTGCACAGAAGTCAGCTCAAATGGATCAAAGATCTAGAAATTAAACCAGAGATTTTGCAACTCCTAGAAGAAAATGTAGAGTCAACACTGCAGCACATAGGGGCAGGCAACAAGTTTCTCAATAGGACCCCTAAAGCTCAGGAAATAACGTCAGGAGTTAATAAATGGGACGGCATCAAATTTAAAAGCTTCTGCACAGCAAAGGAGCACAAAATAGAACCCAACGATGCAACAAAATCTTACTAGCTACTCTTCTGACAGAGGATTAATATCTAGAATAAAGAACTCAAGAAACTTTACACCAAAAACTAATAAATAAATGCATAAAAGAACTAAAGAGTCATTTCTCAAAAGAAGAAATACAAATGGCCAACAAATATAGTTTTTAAAATTTCAACATCATTAACAATTTGGGAAATGTAAATCAAAACTATATACCAAGATTTCATCTCACACCAGTCAGAATGGCAATCATAAGAATACAAATAATAATAAATGCTGGAGAAGATGTGGAGAAAAAGGAAGACTTTTGCACTCTTGGTGAGATTGCAAATTAGTACAGCCATTACGGAAATCTGTATGGAGATTCTTCAAAGGACTAGGCATGAAACCAACATATGACCCAGCTATCCCACTCCTCAGTGTTTATCCTGAAGAATTAAAGTCATCATATTACAGAGTGATACACGCACACCCATGTTAATAGCAGCACAATTCATAATAGCCTAATACAGAACAAGTCTAGGTGAATGGATAAAGAAATGAGGTATATATACACAATGGAGTTTTTATTCAGCTATAAAGAAAAATGGCATTATATCATTTGCAGGAAAATGGGTGGAACTTGGGAACACTGTGTTAACAGACATAAACGAAACTCAGAAGGTCAAGGGCCGCATGCCTTCTCTCAGACGTGGAAATTAGAGAGTAAAAAGAAAGGGGAGGGCAGATGTCTTGGAAATCAAAGGCGGGTCAGTAGAGGAAAGGGACCGAGGTGTGGAGGTGTGGAGGAGGGGAAGTCAGGGGAGAGATATTGGCCACGTTACACTGTTACATTGTGCGCAGCTACAAATACCCAACAGCCAGTCCCGACATCGTGTGCAGCTGTAATGCAGCAATTTAAAAACGGGGGAACAGCGCAGTAGAACTAGATGCAGCACCCAGCTCTGACCCTCAGCATTATGACCTACGTGGTCGGTTTGCTTTCTTTTAGTAATAGGAAAGAAAGAAAAAAGAACAAAAGAAGGAAGGAAGGGAGGGAGGGAAGTGTGAGTGGCCGGTAGGAAGGGGCAGCTAGAAGGCGGGGTTGCAGGTTGGACATCACCTGTGTGACCCTGATCCTGCAAGCCCGTGTTCTGCAGAAGGGCACGAGGGGCATCTACTGATACCACGGGCCCAGCCTGGTGGATTTCAGCCCCAGCCCTCAGCAGGACTGACCCATGCTGACGAGGTGCCACTCTCCCTTCTGCAGGGCTGCGGTCGGCGCCAGGCTCAGGACACCTTACCTCTCCCCTGCCACTCCCGATGTTCAGGAAGCACACGCTCGGGATGGCGGCTGGAGACTTTGGCCAGCCCCCATAGGTAGACAGCTGTGATGACTGTGTCCTTTGCCCTTGGTCTCAGCACTGATGGAAAGGTCCATTTTAACCACAGGCCAAACACGGGTTTTGAAAGTGCCCGTGAACCGCCCCTCCCCTGGGCCCTGCTCAGGACGCCCTGGCTCTGCCCTCACTGCTAGTTCCAGCCCGGCCCAGGACCACAGGAGACACTCCCTGCCCAACGTGGCAGCTGGCAGAGGAGCTCATCAGCCTCACCACTGTGAGCAGATTCCGAGTGAAGGAGCGCGGTGCCACTGGAGGGATCTGAGTGGCTAAGGAAACACCACGGAAAAGGCCAGCCAATGGCAGAGACCACCAAGGAGTCTGCGAGGGCCTCCGCCTTGATCTGCATTTCCCACTTCGCTGATCCGCACGTTGATCAGCTTTTCACTCTCCTCTTGCTTGGGTTTGTCTTTATTAGATCACATAGATTTCCTTGCGCCCTTGTTCCGACCATTTCCCTCCACCCGGAGAGAAATGGACCTTGTAGGCAGCCCCACGTCACACAGCCCAGAAGGGCCAGGTGAGCGCCATGGCGTGCCACATCAGGGAGGAGAGCAGTTGAGCACCAGCGGGAAGGACAGAGCCAGGGCGCAGCTCTCCCCTGAGCCAGGCGCCTGCTGTGCTGTGCGGCACCCTCACGACCTCTGGGATGCCCAGAGAGCTGCAGCTGCTGCCTGGGAGAAGAACAGGCAGCAGACCCCACCCTGTCTCAGATGGGCTTCCCATGTGCTGTCTGCCTCACCCTTCCAATGCTGGGACAAACCCATGAGACAGTACGTCCTCGGCCTCAGGAGGAAATGAGTCTGGAGAAGTTTGGTTCCCCTTCTGGGTAGCATGACTAGACAGAGGACTCTCAGATGGCGGTGATGGTGATGGTGATGGTGATGGTGTCCCTGCTGTTTGGACAGCCCTTCTGGATGCCCACCCTTCAACAGCTCCCCCTGACCCACTTCCCATGAATGGCGCTCAGTGGCCAAGCCCCTGGGAAACTCTGAGCCCTCCATTCCTCATCCCGACCCTGACTCCTCCAGACCAACCTCACACCAGCCCAGCTCATTCCAGGATGGTCCTCCATCATGATACTTCAAGGGCTGCAGACCCTGGTCATTTCTCAGAAACTGTAATCCAACCAAACACTGAGACCTTACTGAACCAGGAGCACAAATGTTGAATCCACTGTCCTTGCCAATTAAACAGGCTTCCAATCTCCACGTCTGGCAAAATTCAATTCCATTTAGAAATCAATGAATGAATGCTTAGCACCTACAGAATCCTACGTATATGTTTATACGTCCCACACCATACGTGCAAACGTAGGACACGTATGCTCATCACATCTAGCATACATCATGAATTTGATGGCAACACAGCAAAATAACTAACAATTATTATAATGGTAATGATAATGATGATGAAGATGGTGATGATGATGATGATAGAGATGAAGATACTATGACAGAGATAATAGAGATGGCAATGATAATGACGTGGTGGTGATGGTGATTATGTTGGTGATGGTGATGGCGGTGATGGTGATTGTGATGGTGATCAGGATGGTGATGGTGATGGTGATGATGGTGATGGTGATGATGGTGATGGTGATGGTGGTCATGATGGTGGTGATGGTGATGGTGGTGATGGTGATGGTGATGATGGTGATGGTGATGATGGTGATGGTGGTCATGATGGTGGTGATGGTGATGGTGGTGATGGTGATGGTG
>NW_025999964.1:1126812-1150003 GCF_001458135.2 Marmota marmota marmota | reverse complement strand
GGTGATGATGATGGTGATGGTGGTGATGGTGATGATGATGGTGGTGATGTTAATGGTGATGACAATGGTGGTGGTGGAGGTGATGTTAATGGTGATGATGGTGGTGATGGTGGTAGTAATGGTGATGGGTGATGTTAATGGTGATGATGATGGTGATGGAGGTAGTGATGGTAGTGAGGATGGTGATGGTGACAGTTAAGTCCATGTGCCAGGGATACTACTTAGTATTCCTCACTACATTTGTCATGACAGGGTTGCTATTTACTCTTCTTATTGTTTCCATGGGAAAAGTGAAGCCGGGGATTAGGCCACTTGGTTAATGTGGCACAGCCTGACCAAGTGCTCCCGACTCAAACCCAGAAATCTGGCCTCATAGGCCAAGCACTTAGCCCTGCTGGTGGGCCGACCAGGCAGGTATCAATCAGATGCCAAATTCTGACTGATTTGTATAAGAACACACTGACCCCTCAGCATGAGGCAGCTCTGAGGACGCTGTCCTGAGTCACATGTTCCTCTGCAGATTCAGACTGTCCACCAAGAAGTGAGAGAGGTCCTCCAGGCCCTCTCCCCTCGCTGGCAAGAGACCCAGCCCTTCCCTGGGTTGCTCTGCTCCCTGTGAGGCCTCCCAAGCGTCCACACTGAAGGCCCACCCTTGGCCATCCCTGGGAGCGCCGTGCTCGGCATCTGGAGCCAGAGGGCTCACGCGCTGCGTCTGTGAGCCCCGTGGGGCCCCAGGGAGGGCCACGCCATGTCAGCGTCCCTCATCCCAGCTGCAGCCCTGCGCCCACCCTCTACCTCGACAAGCCCACAGGCTGCATGGGCAGGACCCTGGTGACCCTGTGCTCCAGCCCCTCACTGTCAAAGCCGGCCACACCCCGGCAGTTCTACTGTGGTCAGCACTGCCTGGAGGACCTTGGGAGGAGGACGAATGAAAGGCCGAGTCAGGACAGTGTTGTGGCTCCCCAGGGAGCGGACACCAGGCTGAGCCTGAGCCCAGTGGACATGCAGTGGCCACAGGGAGGGCCACAGGGCTGGAGAGAAACCCATTCTGAAGGAAAGAAAGGGGAGGAGGGGTCAGGAGGTGTGGGATAAGCCCTGTAGAAACCCCAGCTCTGCCAAGTGGCCCCTGAGGGACGGAGGACACCAGCACATGTGGGTGCCACTATCGATCGAGTGGTCTTGGGTCCCTGAGACGGGGCCTGGTTCACTCTCAGACCTCCTGGCTCCCCACCACCTTGGGCACAACCGTGAGCCCCTCCATCCCCTCCCCTGTGAAATGGGCGCAAGGACCCTCAGTGGGGGCAGACAAGGAGGCCCAGGCTGCGCCGGCTCTGCTGACAGGAACAGCTGCCCGCGGCCACCAGGACCACCAGATAGGACAGTAGGACAGGGCAGACGGGCCAGCGACCCCACAGAGGCCCACTCGCCCTCTCTCCGCAGCCCCCTGTCCACACCTGCAGCTGCTTCTTCACGCCCCTCCGTGTTGTTCCCTCAAGTCACCGTCCAGCCCAGCAGGACGCGTGCATGAGACAGAGCGTGGGTGGGAGGTGGCTTCGCAGGTACCCAGTGGCCATTCAGATGGGGTCAGAGGCTGGCACTGCCCCGGGACCAGCTGGGCAGCAGGGCAGGCCCGTCCTGCAGGTCTGCAGATTGTGCTGGGCATGTGCTGGGCACAGCGACGTGCAGGGAGGCAGCAGCCCAGCCTCTTGGACCCACAGTCCCAGAGCAGAGCGGGTGCAAGGACCCACAGTGAGTGAGCTCAGAGCTCACAGAATGTGGGTGCTGACCGAGGGTGCGTCACCAGGTGAACCCTGGCATGGCATGGGTGGGGAGGGAGCAGACAGGGAGAGGCCCTTCCTGGGGTGGAGAAGAGGGTGTGCGAAGCTGGACAGGACCCCAGGGGACTGCAGAGCCCCTCACGTGTGGGAGGCAGCACACGGCGGAGGAGGCCTGGGCACCAGAGAGGAAGGCGAATGTCCACCCACGGTCACCGTCGAGACAGTGAGACAGTGAGGTCCCCATGGGTAGGGTGGGGGCTGAGCCGTCAGGACAAGAGTCCATGGAGGGACAAGAGGGTCACGTTGGAGGACAGGCAGAGAGGCCTGACGGGAAATCTAGGAGGGCTGTGGGTGCCCGTGAGGTCCCTGGGCTCTCCCTGGGGGGCACCTTGGCCAGCCACAGGGTAAAGGTCAGCCACTGTGCTCGGAGCCATCAGCCTTGAGATCCTGTGAGACTCCTGAGCAAAGACAAGGACATCTGGGGCGAGAGGGACACCTGGGCTGAGGGGCCTGGGGCACTGCCTCCCGAGGGCTGGACCCACAGTGTTGGCCGGCACCACCCAGGAAGGAGGTGTGGTGGGGGGCCTGGTCTCAGCACTGAAGGGCAGACTCCATCTGGGAGGGACAGAGGGAGGAGCCGGAGCAGTGGCCAGGGAGGAGGAAGGAAGCCGCAGAAAGGTGACTAGGTCACCAGGGGAAGCCCACGGGCTGGACGAGAGACCCCCAGTCCTGGTCGGCGTGTTGGTGTTGGGGCTCAGGTGGTACGTGGGTGGGTGGAGCCCCAGTAGCGTCAGGGGGTTTGCGAGGACCGGGAGACCTGAGCTGGCACTTGGCTCTCTCACACATCCACCCTCTGCCCATTGTGAGGCAGCACGGGGCCCTCGCTAGATGGCCAGGCCACACCTTGGACAGCCCAGACTCCAGAACCAAGCATCCAAACCTCTGTCCCTCGTCACTTGCCCAGTCTGTGGGATTCAGCTACAGCAACAGAAAATGACAGACGGACTTCTAGAGCAACGTCCAGCGGGGAGATGGAGAGGACGTGGTTACGGGGACATGAGGGACAGGCACGTGCAGAAGCCTTGGTCCAGAGGTGCGTGCGTGTGTGAGAGCGAGCGAGAGGGAGCAGCCAAGGGAGGGAAGACGGGAGCTGGCTGGTCTCCACGTCCGCTCGTTCTGTTTCTGCTAAACTGAAGACATTCAATGTGCAAAAACTCAGCAGCAAGACCAGGTCCGAGCCTCGACTCCTGCACAATCGTCTGCCTTCGCCGAGTTTCAGCCCCACATAGGAAACCCAGACTGACAACGCTCAGCTCGAGGAGCCTTCTGGGAACACATGACACCAGCCGCAGGCCTCGGCCGATGGCAGAACGTCACCGAGACCGTGATCACAGCACCCGCCTCTGCTCAGGCCCCGCCTGGTCACCATCTTTATTAGTTCCAATTCCTAATCACCACATAAGAAGTTGACTGTTTTGCTGTGCAGCTTTGGGCTGTCCTCATTACAGGTTCAGAAGAGCCCGGCCGGAACGCAGGGCAAGGGCATCACCCCAACCCCCCCGTGCTGCCTCTTGGAGCTCCGGCCACGGTGGCCCAGCCCTCACCACGAGGTCCTTGCTCACAGAACACCACCCAGACAGAGCCACGTGTCCCCGCACCAGGGCTGCCTTCCTCCTCTCCCTGCGAGAGTGGCCGAGGGGGCTGCAGTGCCAGCCTCTCCTGCTCCTTGGCAGTAGCTTTCCACTCCGCGGGTGTCCCCAAGGCACCTGTCCACAGGGGTTTGGTTGTCCCCTCCGGTCAGCCTCTGGGGTGAGCTATTTCCAGGGTCAAGCAATCTTGAGAGTCTTCTATACACATTCACCTGCAGATGCTTCAGTGGACGGGTCTCCACTTCACTGGGTGAGAACCAGGACTGGGGTCGATGGCCGCTGGAAGGTGGGCGTTAACTTTGGCAGGAAAGCCAGGCTGTTTCCTGGCAGGCACTGCCACCTTGCTTCTTGCCAGCCAGGAGTCCCCGGCCCTCCCTCGGCCTTGCTGGTGCCCAGGACTGCCGATGGTTCTAGCTTAGCTGTGTTAGACCAGGACGCAAGAAAAGACCACTGACTCCAATTAAAATCAAATTAAAGCAAGCTTATTATTTCGACCGGCCAGGCTGCCTCCCCCTCCCAAAACGGCAGGAACAAGACAGCAACCCCACCTTTCCTACAGCCCATCTTTATAGCCCAGAAAGTTACACAAAAGGGGGGTTACAGATAACAGAACTCTGACAAGCATCACACTAATGGTAGTTTACATTTTTTGCTGGCCCCAACATCAGAATTTATGAGGACCATTAGAGCCTCAGAGAGGGTCGTTGTCTGGCCAGGGAAGGCCAATATTTATTGTAAGAGTAAAAGAAATTGAAGTTAAAGTGTAAAAGACCAGGTGTTGTAAAGTTTCTAAGCTGCAAAGCCTGAGTTAAAATGTAAAGGACCCCAAACCTGAAATTCCTGTAGCTGTTAGGACAATTCCCGGACTGCCCAGTAAATATTCCCCCTGACCATCTAGTTGTTTAATAATCTAGGACCCTGTGCAGCTTGGCACCTAGGCATCTCAGGGCCCAAACCAATCAGTTTGAATGTACCCCCCTCCTTAGAACTCACCTATCACCCCCGCCCGACCTGTTCCCGCCAATGAATGTGCTAATCAAGTTCAAGAGTTGTTGTTCAATTTTCCCACGCCTCATGATGATTTGCTCTGATGTATGCAGAGCCCCCGCCCTCCCCAAAAAGTGTACTTAAGCACTGCTTAACCTCTGCTCGGGGCTCTGGGCCGCTCTCCCTTATTGAGTGAGCACGGATCAGCACGCTGGATTAGATCCTCAATAAATCCCCTTTTGCGGTTGCATGAGTCGGTCTCTTGGTGGTCTCTTCCTCCGCCGTACCCTTACATTATGAGCTGTCACTAAGTTTCAGAGAGGGCTGCTCTCTGGTCAGAGAGCCAGGCATGGGTGAGTTCAAGGCACGGGCAGGCATTCCAAGCAGGTTCAGAATTTGCAGTAATTTATAGTAAAGATGAAATTATCTTTTCATGGTTTTGTGGGGAGATGCCCAATTTTAAGGAAAGATCAGGTTGGGTCTATCAGCTATTCTAAATGTGCTTTAGCTGACCTTTCCCACGTTGAGCAGAGAACAGACCTGAACTTCAGTTCTCTTAAACTTGTAAGGGGTCCTGGCTCAGGCTGGTGGGCCTCGGTGAAGCCGCCATGCGCACCTGAAAATAGGGAGTGTTCTGAGGACGCCGGACAGATCCCAAAACCACGCAGGGAATGTATGGCTATGGGGGAGGAGCCGGGGAAAGAGACTGACAGCCAGGAGGAAACACAGGCCCACAGACAGGCCCCCGGAGTCAGCGGAAGGAATCCCAATTCCCATGTGGAGGAAACAGGAAGAGGCTCTGAGAGAATCAGAAACTCCACTGACCACCAGATTCCCACTCGAAATCAAAACAATCAGTCTTAAAAAGCAATACTTAAAGATGAGAGTAAAAATATAAACAAGTAAACGGGCCCTGTTGTATCCAGTTGGCAACCAACAAACTCACAGAGAGCTACCGGGTCCGCACCCAGGCAGCTACCACCACCGCTCCTGCTCGCCAAGGCGGAGCCGGGCACCACAGCCCTCCTGGCGGTGCCCTCCTGGCGGTGGGCAAGCCTCACCACCCAGCAGCCCCAGGGTCCCACGCCTGCCTCCAGCCCCGAGGGCAGGGGACGCGGGCGCAGCTCTACAGGACAGGTGACTAGTCTCTTCAGCAAACGCCATTCAAAGTTTGCCACGAAAAGCGACCCAAAGAGGAGGAACCCACGGCTGAAGGATCCTCAGGTCACGGCCCTGCGAGGTCAGGGACAGTGCCCTCATAGCTGCCCTTTAAACAGTAGGACCTGTGTTGAGAGCCCCAGTTGAAACGGCTGCGGAAGGAGCAATGACAGCTCCAGGGTGACGGGCCTGGGCGTGCCGTGGGTGACAGGCAGGAAGTAAGGAAGCGGGCGCTGCTTGTGAATGAAGGGAAAGCGAGGAATGAGAGACGGAGACCAGGCAGACACAGAGTTGTCTGTCACAGCTGACCGATAGAGGCCGCCTCTCCACAGCACAGAGGCCAGCGCAGGCCTGGGCCCCAGGACGTTTATGGGGCAGGCTCAGGCTCAGAGGCAGGCAGGTCCCGATGCGGCGGTCAGGGGGGTTGGCATGAGGGAGTTCTCAGAGACACCCTTGGGTGGGAAAGCCACACTTTTTCCTTAAAATGGCAGCTGTCACGGACAATGGCCATCCAAACTCTAAGCAAGGACCTTATATTCTGTGCAGAGGCCACAGTGCCCTTCTCTCTCGCTCTGTACAAACACTCAGTTGCCCCTGAAGACACTTCAGTCAGCAAGAGGCTGCACAGGCCATGGTGGCCCCTCAGGAGCTGCCCAGTCCCATGGCCTAGTAACCCGGTGGCCCTAGAGGGTCGCAGTGAGGAGCTCGGCTCCAGGGTCAAGCAGACACTGCAGTGGACAGACCCCCGCTCACTCAGTGACCCCCCCTCACACAGTGACCCCCCCTCACACAGTGACCCCCGCTCACACAGTGACCCCCCCTCACACAGTGACCCCGCTCACACAGTGACCCGGCTAACAGTGACCCCCGCTCACACGGTGACCCCAGGCAGACCCTTGGTGGCACTGAGCCACTGTCACCAGGCAGTAGTTGAAGTTTTTCAAAATTGAAAACCAGGAAGTTCTGTTTCCAAGAGCTCAGTCCTTGTCCCCGATGCCAATCCAATAAGGAGGACACAGTTTTGAGAAAAAGGAAAAGCAGGTTTATTGCTTTGTCAGCAAAGGGGAAACACAGTGGACCCTGTCCCACAGATCAGCAGGACAGGGGCTTTAAGGGGGGCCTCCAAGGCCACACTCCACCTGTCTCTGTGGGAGCTGAAATTCACTTGTTAACGTGGGAGACAGTCATTTCTGAGACCTTCTGGGCCATCCCCAGAGTCTGGAGGACTTCCTGCCTATGGAGGGTGTGTGCTCAGGGACAGAGGAGTCTGCGGGGATGGGAAGAAAGGTGACCTGTTTCCCTGAGGTCAGGGAGGGGAGAGCTCAGGGAGGAGCAGGGAGAGAGGAGGAGAGAGAAACCTGTCCCTTTTGGAAGTCAGTGGCAGTGGCAGAGCAGCCAGGGCGGAGTCCACAGGATAAAGCGGACCCCAGTTACACACCTGTGGGTCTTCATTGCCTGAGGCCTTGCTATTTGGACCACCTGTTCCTGAAGACAAGTTCATCCCACGTTGGTGAAAGTCTTTCCTGCAAACAGATCAAGGCTAGCGAGGGCTCACCTGCACCCCTGCGCCCTCAGCAGCCCCACGCTGTCGTGGTGAGATTAGGGTGGACAGGCATTGCTAGTACTTTGGGCCCTGCACCAGGGTCCTCGCCTGGTGGGGGAGCAGGTGAGCTCTTCCTGCGCCCGGTGGGGCCTCCCCAGACCTGCTCTGCTCCTGCTTTCCTTGGTTTAAAAAATAGATGAAGGGGGAAAACCAAAAACCACCTGCATTTCCTAAGGCCTGTCCATGGGAGGGGCAGCGTCCTCCATGTCTGTGAGCAGGTGCCTGGGCTCGCCTGCCGTCCAGCCGTGGGGGAGCCTTGGCGCCCGCAGGGCGCGGCACGGGCAGCTCTCTGGTCCTCCCTGTCTCGGCATCACGCTGTGGAGAGATTCTTCACACGAACAAGACAGAAGCATTCAAGTCCGCTCTCAAGGAGTGTGGCACTTATCTGGGGACCTTCACAGATGAAATGCTCCCGACACAAGACGTATGGGAAGACTCGGGAGCAAAGCCGTCCTGCAGACGTGGCCGGCAGGGCGGAGGCAGTGGAGGGTTTAATTGCAGGTATTCTATTATTACGTGGCCACTCTGACATTTCACAGGCCGTTTGGCTTCACAATTACTTACAATTTTTTTCAGAACCATTTAGGCAAGGGCTGGATTAGGACCCATGTGGCCGAGGGACGTCTCCATCCAGGGGCAAGAGGTGACTACCTGGCCCTGCGCTGCCTGTGGCGCAGGGCACTGACCTCTCTGCCTCCTCCCTGAGTGTGGGTACCTGCTGCGGCCGGAACATCTGCAGTCCCAAAATCACATGTTGAAACCACTGGGGACAACTTGGGGAGGAGGGTGGGACGTCCCCTGTGACCAGAGCCTTTCCTCCCAGTGGCCCAGCCCGGCTCTGTGGCTGAACCCGGCCTGGCCCCCACCTCCGGAGCCCTGGGAAGCCTTTGCTTCTTCCCAGCTCCTCTGCACGGGGCCTGCAACAGAGGCCCAAAGGGACCAGGCGGGGCCCGTGCTGCGGTCATTGCATACACTGCCCTGAAACCAACTGCGACTCACGACCGTGAAGAGTGGAGCGTCCAGACTGCAGTTCTTTTTCCTTCGTTATTTCTTTTTTTTTTTTTTTCCCAGAGCCAGGCCACTTTAGCAGTCCCCGCGGGCTTCACGTCCAGCCCATGCTTCACTCAGTGCAGAGACTGAGGACGCGGCCTGCCTCCTAATCTCTAAACCCAGATCAAATGGGCACAATAAACACCAGGTCTTTGGAGCCAGAGATCCGGAGTAATTGCATTCCGCAGGCCAGCCCAAATGTTCGGGGACCTGGGATAAATAAAAAGAAATAGATTGCTAAGTGATCCCTGGTGCTCCATTCCTGGGCTGGACGGACCTGCTATTTCATTTGCATGATTTAGCAAAAGGAAGTTTGCATTGATATGTAAATAGTAAAGCAAGCAGTTTACACTAGAAAACAAAGGAGGGAGCCCCTTCCAGGCAGACGATGTGCAGACAGCACAACAGCAATCACCCAGACCCACAGCTTAAACAGCTCAGCCTCCTCAAGTGTTTCAGAGTGACATTTAATAATGGAATCACGGGGCCATTTGCATGTGGTATTCTACTTTGAAGGTGTATTCCGAATTTACTGGCATTGTCATTTGCCTTCTCTGACTGGGGTCTGAAATTTGGTTTGCGCGTCTGTAGAGAGAAAAAGCCTCCGCACAGAGAAGACACATGAAGACAGATGGCACTGTCCCATCAGCAGGCAAGAGGACCCTTCTGAATGCCCATGTTCATGGTGTTGGTGAAGCCAGATTTAAAGTGAGGTAGTCAGTGTCGTTAGGTAAATCGGGTCTAATATCACGTGAAATCTAAAATGGAGGCCATGCTGACCATGATTCCGAAACTCAGGACAGCTCATGGAATGTTAATGAAGTCCCCGAAAGGCCCTAGGCCAAAGTCCACCCCAAAGAAATGTTAATGGAACCCAGGAAACAGCCCCCAACAGATTTGGAGATAGCCCATCCCTGAGAAGTGATAATGAAGTCCTTCCTGCCCAGATTACTTGTTTGGCCCACCTGTGTCCCAACCCTTCCCCTTACATTCCATCAGCAAAACTATAAAAAGGGGAGACAACCGCACTTCCACGGATTCCACCTCTTGGGTCCCCTTCTTCCTCCGGGAGAAGTCTTTTCTGCTGTCCTTTAATAAACTTCTAATTTCGACTCTGACCTTGCCTCGGCGTGCTTCTTTGGTGTTATTCTTCAACATGGGGGAAGCAAGGACTTGTCACCGGCCAACAGCGGTAACATTGGGACAGAGCCCTGTCCCCAGCATACTAATTATGACTGGACAGATGGCCCCATACTTCCTAGACTCCCTCGAGAGCCCACTGGTCTGAGCTGCAGGGAGGCCCTGGGGAGCTGTAACCAGGGTCCACTTTATGCTGTGGACTCCGCCCTGGCTGCTCTGCCACTGCCACTGACTTCCAAAAGGGACAGGTTTCTCTCTCCTCCTCTCTCCCTGCTCCTCCCTGAGCTCTCCCCTCCCTGACCTCAGGGAAACAGGTCACCTTTCTTCCCATCCCCGTAGACTCCTCTGTCCCTGAGCACACACCCTCCATAGGCAGGAAGTCCTCCAGACTCTGGGGATGGCCCAGAAGGTCTCAGAAATGACTGTCTCCCACGTTAACAAGTGAATTTCAGCTCCCACAGAGACAGGTGGAGTGTGGCCTTGGAGTCGCCTCTGAACGCCCCTGTTCCTGCTGATGGGCAGAATCTCAGCCTGTGGGACAGGGTCCCCTCTGTTTCTCCTTTCCTGCAAAGCAATAAAACTTTTTCCTTTTTCTCAAAACCATGTCCTCGTAATCAGATTGGTATAAGGGAGGACTAAGCTTTTGGTAACATAACCAAGTCCAGGAGGCTTCTGGGGGCAGTGCTTGACTCTTGACCAGATCCAGATGAATGACTCCTCCATGTCCTCAGAGCTGTGCTGCTCAGCTGCCCAGAGCACAGGCCCAGATGCCAGAGCAGCCACAGCAGCAGAGCAGGCTGTACCAACGCCCCTCGGCCCTCCCCTGACTCCAGACTGCAGAGCCAGGACCCTGGAGGTGACAGACACCGGAGCCAGGCACACTGCTCTGAAAGCCAGCACCAGGCTTTAGGAGCCCGAAGCACAATTACACGGCCCCAGGTTCCCCTGTGCACAAATCCCAGGTGGAGAGAAGTCCCTGCACTTATGGCCACTCCAGACCTTGCACAGCAGCCACAACTGTGAACCGATGTGGACCACCAGTGTCGGGCTCCCTGCCCTGGAACCTCACCAAGCACTGGGGACATTCCACTGTGAGGGGGTCCCTGCTCTGGAACCTCACCAGGCAGTGTGGACACCCCCAGTGTTGGCTATACCTGCTCTGGACTCTCACCAGGCAGTGTGGACACCCCCAGTGTTGGGGGTCCCTGCTCTGGAACCTCACCAGGCAGTGTGGACGCCCCCAGTGTTGGGGGTCCCTGCTCTGGAACCTCACCAGGCAGTGTGGACACCCCCAGTATTGGGGGCCCTGCTCTGGAACCTCACCAGGCAGTGTGGACACCCCCAGTGTTGGGGGCCCCTGTTCTATAACCTCACCAGGCAGTGTGGACGCCCCCACACAGTGTCAGGAGCTCCCTGCTCTGGACTCTCACCAGCAGTGTGAATATCTAAGTCATCTCCTAAAGACGGATAAGTAAAAAGCAGGTAACATATTTCTAAATGCGTTCAGGGCATCCATGATCTGCCCACGAAAGAGAGCAATGTGCGCCCAACAGGAGGGAAGAGGAGAAACCAGGGGGCAGAGGGAGAGCCAGGCCGTACCTGGAGCTCAGTGCAGGGAACTCCCACTCAGTACCAGGGCCTTTGGGTGGGAGGCAGCGCGAGTCTTCCCACAAAAGGACCGTCTCTCAAGGCCTCCTCCAGGAGAGGACCCCACTCAGGAGAAGGGGCAGGACAGCCCCGGGAAGGGCCGCCCAAGCCGTGTTAGCAGGGGACCTGGCCTCAGGCTTCACAGTGGGAGCTGCTGGCCTGGGTTGGCAGCCTGACCCCCAGCACTGCCTGCCCAGATCCGCACCAGCCAGGCTTCCGTCCCCGGAGTCCTGGTCGGTGTCTGTCTGGTCCCAGGGGAGACTGTCCCAGGCAGCTTCCAGAACAGGCACCCCGGGGGGAGGGGGGGACAGCAGACCAAGAGAGGGACCGCGAGCAGGATAAAGGTGGGCAGAAGGACAAGTGGACAGAAGACCAGCCAGCAGCATCTCAGGAATAGAGGTTGGTGAGAGGGACAGAAAGGAGCAGAGGAGCACAAGTCACTGCTAGAAGCAAAAAGCGTGACTCCAACATGGCCGGGCGCTGGGTGGATGGACCTAATTAGACAAAGACGAAGAGGGGGAATGAAGAAAGGAGAGGAGAGGGTTGACATCAGATCAGAATAAATTACACAGAAATACAGCAAGAAAAACAAAGAGGAACGTGCTAAGAGGCTGGGAGGCAGAGGGCAGAGAAGGCGCCACAGGCATTTTGGGGATTCGGAAAGAGAAGTGAGACAGGCAGCAGCCCAGATGTAATGTTTAAAAGATGATCACCAATAACCACCCCCAATAAAAGGCGATTAAAAATACCCCTGATTCAAGGAGGCCAGCTACTTCCAAGAAGAGTAAATCTACACAGAGTTATGCACAGAGACAAAACAGAGAAATCACCGGACCTGGAAAACGAGAAGGTGCAAAACCACCGTGGGAAGAGAGGTCACCTTTAGCCAGCGACAGCCAGCCCCAGCGCCAACTGGGCCACTGCCTGCACAGGAGAGGGCGGGGGGCAGGATGGGAGGGCCTGTGGGCAGACGCAGTGGCCGTCACAAGGAGAATAGCATCCTTCAACCACAAGGTAAAGAGAACCAGCAGGGCCACAGCGCACAGCCCCAGACCCCGCCACGGCGGATCCCTGCCTCACCTAGGATGGCGCTGCCAGGGAGATGTGACCTGGGAAGGCCAGGAAGCCAGGGAAATTGGCCCTCGAGGGCAGGTGCACTCAACCAAGGACTCTGGTTTTGTAGCCCAGAAGTCACAGGCAGTGAGCAGAATGTCTGGGGCAGGTAAGGAGTTTGGGTCCTTGTATAGCTTGACTCCCTGTGAGAGGGATGAAGTTTGCCGATTAACCACTAAACCCAGAAACACAGGGCACAATTTGAAAGAGAAAAAAAAAAAAAGTCAGTGCAGAATACAGCACTAATGAGGAGAGAGAAATAAAGAAAGATTAGGGAAGAAACACAGCACAGGAGACCAATTAAAAATCCAGATGTGCCATCAATTCAGGCAAACGTGGGTAGGGTGAAGATCCACTCGAAAGGCCGACAGTCACCCTGGGTTTAATAAAACCCAACTGTGCACCACCAGCAAGAGCAGTAAGAAACACACACACACACACACACACAGACACACCCCGCAGAAGAAAGCGTGCAGTGACTCTCGTTACAGTAATATCAACACTAACACATTCAAGTCAAAAGCATCTCAAGAAAAAAGGAGGCCGTCCCGTGGCACTCAGTGCGAGAGGTACCAGCAAGCTCACGTGGCAGAGGTCCCCCTGGATGGAGCCAGCACCACATACACTCCTGACTCCACCAGGGAAAGCAAGATCAGAACAGGGTGACCAGCTGCACCCCGCAAGTGGAGACCGTCTGTCACTCCAAGACACCAGGCAGATTGGCAAAGCTGGCCCCAAACATCTGCACATTTGGTGGATCCATGTTCAGGAAGTTCTGAGAGGCGGCGGCAGGGGAAATACAGAAGTGAGGCCCCAAGTCAGAGGACTGGAACCCCAGGGCAGAGAGAGGAGCTGGAGGTGAGGCTCAGAGGAACAATTGGGCATGCAGAGGGGCGGGGGTGACACTGGGCTTCTCAGGGACCAGGAGGCAACGGAGAGACATCTTAGGAGAGGAAATGTCACCCCGTGAATCTGTACATACAGAAAACAGACGTCAAAATTTAGGGTGAGACAAATATTTTTGTAAGGATCATAACTGAGAAATGTAATTGCAAGCAGATGTTCCCTTTAAGATATGCATAAGAGCCAGGCGCAGTGGCACATGCCTGTAATTCCAGTGACTCAGGAGACTGAGGCAGGAGACTTTCAAGTTCAAAGCCAGCCTCAGCAACTTAGCGAAGCCCTAAACAACTAAGCAAGACTCTGTCTCAAAATTAAAAAGGGCTAGGGATGTGGCCTAATTGCTAAGCACCCCCAGGTTCAATCCGCAGTACCAAAGAAAGAAAGAGAGAGAGAGACAGAGAGAGACAGAGAGAGATAGAGAGAGAGAGAGAAACGCATTAGAAAGTCCCCAATCTGAGAAAAGTGGTGTTGATGAAAAATTTCAATCTCTACAAAAGATGATTTCAAAACAAGGTAGTGATGTGGGTAATGCCACAGGCCATGCAGGCATCTATCCGCAAATGTGCATGTCATCTAATCACACGCTAAGTATTGGTCAGCCTTGTCTCACTGGGACAAGATGCCTGACTAACAGACCTACCACGACCAGCTGGGTTTGTTCAGTTTGGGAGATTCTAGTCCATGGTTAGGGGTCTGTTGCTTTGGGCCTGTGGCAGTGCAAACTGGCGGGAGCACATAGTGGAGTGATTTTCATGTCACTGTGGCTGGGAAACAGAGAGGGAGAGGAGGAGACTGGGGTCCCACAGTTCCCAATGACCTGAAGAGGGCATGTATATATATATATATGTTTAATTTTTATTATATTTCCCTTCACCTATTTGAAAAACATTGATAGCTTAAAGCAAAAATACAGCTGAGGCTTTTAACCCTCATAGAGATGATATGGAAAACCACCTGAAAACTACAAAAGTTGGAGAGAGAAGCTAAAGAAGATCTGAATGAGCACACACCGTGTTTTTTGACTGAATGGCCAAATACTTTTAAGATGTCAATTTTCCCTAAATTGACTCCACAAATAAATGTAATAGCAAATAGAGGCTCAGCAGCATTTTAAAAATAAAAATCGAACCAGCCTCTAAAGCTTGTATGAAATAGAGAAGATCTACAGCAATCAAGCAAATTGTGTAAAAGAGCTTCTGGTCCTGACATGTGCTTAATTTAGGCTTTACAAATTAAGCTAAAGTAAAAAGACAGAAGGACAAAGAAGGACAAATAGATCAATAGAACAAAATAGCGTCTAGAAATAGATAAACAATTATAGGGTCAATTGATTTCTTGGCAAGGACATCAAAGCCATTCAAAGGGAGAAGAGAATGTCCCCGACGCGTGGTGCTGGATAGTCACATGGAAACATAGAAGCTCACAGCGAGCTCAGAAGTCACTCCTCCTGTTTCCACGAGGAAAAGCCCTGGGCAAAGTGGAAACCAGCAACTCTTCTTACAACATCCAGAGTGCAGAGGTCACAGGGCACTCGCTGCCCCCACACGGAGTCGAGAATCAGCTCCCCAGGGCAGAAGCCTCCAGAAGAAGCTCCCTGGAAGCTGTGCTGGGGCAGGAGAGCCTAAATGGTAATTGGGAAATTGTCAGAGACGCAGCATGGACAAGTCTGAGCGCTACAGACTCCAGGGAGGCCCCCATTTACTGCAGAAGTGTCCACACATTTATGAATTTTACTTCCAGGAGCCCAATAGGTTCTCACAGGACAGTGAGAGAACCACTTCTACTTCCTCAGGCAGTGGGGAAAGGAGCCGTCTTGAACACACTGAGCATCTGGGCTTCCTACAAGGCCTCGGAAGGAGCTAGTTCACCAGAGCCACCCCACTGAGGAAACCCGACCACGGGGAAAGGGAGTACACCCAACTGCAACTAGGCTCTGAGTTGGGGAGGAGATACAAACCCAGACTCACTAAACGACCAGAATTCTCCTTTCCCCCACAGCTTACCCTCACATTAGGAACAGGGATTATCACTAAAAAAGCCATATACCTCAGACCCTATTTAAGGAGACATCTCTAGGGACACCCAATGGCAAGAAGAATGACACAAGGCACAAGAAGAAATTTTAGTCTGACACCAACAGCTACAGCAAACTGTAAAGACAATCCAAATCCTAGACTGAAAAGCACACGCTCACACTGACACCTGTCACCGCCGTTCTTTTCACATGGTACATCGTGCTCGGCTTTCAACAAAAAACTACCAGGCAAACTAAAAGGCAAAGGCACAGTTTGAAAAGATGATGCAAGCACCTGTACCAGAGATGCTGAAATGGTTACCCCGAGGATTTAAAGTTATTGTGGTTCATAGGCAAGGGCACTAATCAAGAAGTGGACGCCTGCCTGTAAGAACAGATGGTGATGAAGGCAGGGACAGAGTCTAAACCAGAATCAAAAGACAATGCACAACCAAAGGCCTGGGAAGAGGAATGAAGAATGCCCTTCAGGGTCCAGGAGTAGACTGGACACCGCCAAGAAAAGAGACAGTGGGCTTGGAGGTGTGTGAGAAGACACTCGTCCAACTGAGAGAGCGATGAGGCCAGGGAGTCCACAGAGGGACAGAGGACACAGGGGCAGTGCGACGATCCCCAGAGGGGCGACATCCATGGGAAGGGATGCTGCGGAAAGGAGAGAGAGGGGAAGTAACAGGACAGAGAAGTTTATAAACCAGCGAGGAGAGCAGAGCCCAGAGCCAGGAGAACACCACCCGGGCAAGGCCCCGTTCACCAGGCACATCGCAGTGAGGCTGCTGCAGCCAGAGGCAGGACACCAGGAAACAAGCAGGGAAGCCCGTGACCCCAAGGGGCCAGGACACGATGACATCGGAGTCCTCTTCAGGTCCCGTGCAAGCAAGGACAGAGGGACACGCTTCCCATGCTGGGGACAGAACCCACCGCCCAGAATTGGGCATCCAGGAAAGATCATCCTGAGAAGTGAAGAGAAGTAAAGATCTTAGATAAAAAATAAAAATCAAGATCAGGGGTGCTTGTCCCAGTAGACCTGCCTTGAAGAAATGCTAAGAGGAGAGGGAGGGGAGCGGACCGTCAGAAGCTCAGCTCTGCATGGACAGCCTTAGGAGAGTCCATGAAGGTAAACCACACTCCCTCTACCACCGAGGTGGCAGATCACAGTTTGTTCAAAACGATGGCCGCAGTGAAATCGGTGGGTGTGTGTTTGGGGGCCGAGACGGTTGTGCAGCGCGGGAGGGTCTGAGTGCGGTCACGGGCCCTGGCCCCCCCTGTGCAGCAGTGAGGTTGGACTCGGAGCATTTTTAAATGAATATCGAAAACTCTGAAATAATTCTTAGTGGAAGAGTGATCCGCTGAGAGAGAAGGGAGAAGAGAAGCAGTTAAAATGCTCAACTAAAACCAGAGGAGACCACGAGGAGAGGGAGCCAGACAGAAGGTGGACAGGGCGGGAAGCGGTAGCAGATGGACATCGGTCCCACTGTTCAGGATCACTTTAAACAACAAGGGGCCTCGCACCCCACGTAAAGGGCGGAGACCGTCAGGATGGACCAAACAGAGAAGAGGGAGACAAGAGACTCGCTTTATATAAAGATACCAACAAAAGACCCGAGAAGACGCCCGCTGACACTGCTCACGGCAAGGGGAGGCCCAAGCACAGGGAGGGCTGCAGGATGGGAAGAGGCCCGCTCTGCGGGGAGGCTGGCAGCCAGCCCTCCCCCTCCCCCCACAGGGGCAGTGTGAGGTGTGGGACAGACTCAGACAGAAACCCAGCACCAAACCAGTAAAGCAGGCACGGTGCAGGTGATCGTGATCAGGGGCAGTGGGGACGGGTCACCCAGGAGCAGACGGCAGGAGCAACAGGAGGAAGACGCACAACTTGGAATCATCGAAATCGAGACTTCAGCTCAGGGAAGGACGTGGCCATCAAAACGGGCAGAGCCCAGGAGACGGTGCACAGAACCGGCCCCTCCAGCACAGGGGCCAAAGGAGGCATCAGGGTGAAGGATTCGGACATGTCCTGATGGAGAGGCAGATGACCCAGGGGAAGTGGACAGGTCTCCACAGACCCTTCACGTGGATGGCCAACACACGCGCTCGGGAAGCTGCTCTGAATTATAAGCCACCAGAGAGACGCAGATGAAAACCAGAGTGGTCATTGGGCAGCACCACCACAAGGTGACACAGTCTTGGCCAGCTAGAACTTGTCACAGAGGGCAAGCACAGCACCGTGCCAGACCCCTGGGCAGAGGCTCGAGGCTTCTCGTGTGGCGGTGCCTCTGGACCCGCAGGTCGGCAGGTGCACATCCAAGAGCCCACGCAAATCCACGTGCACAGAAAGAATCGCCCCCGGGTGTCCACAGCTGCCTTCCTCACGATGTCTGACCGCTTGTTCAACACACCTATCAACAGGGGCACTGAAAGTGTCAGCTTCAGTGTGAAATATCGGCAAGGACAGGAACCACGGCGTTCTGCGATTCCATCAGGGGGAGAACCCGGGACGGTCACCCTGAGAACGGCTTGTCCTCACCGCGTGAGGTGTCTGCACAGGCCGCAGTCCAGGCCACGTGGTGTCCAGGCTCAGGTAGGGCCGCGCCCTCACCTGTGGGCCTCAGGGAACACACGAGAGCGGCTCAGAGGTTGTGTGTGCAGTCGTGAGTCACACCACGCGCCCAGCAATCACAAAATGAGTAAGGCCCGCCACCGCCACCGTGATCCTGGCACCGTGATCTCCACGATCCAGGGTGCTGTGCCCGCGCTAAGGCGGGGGTCTCTGAAGAACAGCTGGAGGTGCCTTTCTGTTTGGGCTCTCTGCCTTGAATCAGCAAAACTGGGACATGCGTGTGCACTGGGAGCTCGAGGGCTGGACTCTGCCTAGCCTACAAGTCCTCTGCTGCCTGCTCCTCCTATCCTGGGCTCCAGCCGGGATTTCCATGGGGAACCACAGTGTGGAGGGGGTGGGGTCACTGGGTGGGAGCTGGACTGGGAAGGGCGCAGGGAGCCACCTGGGTGGCACCACCTCACCCCAGTGCACAGGTCAGAGGAAGAGGGCAGGCCACTCCGGGGCCTTCCCTGAAGGGTGCATGGCCTCTCTGCAATCAGTCCTACTCAAATCCTGATCCTCCTTCCTGTAAGCTCATCCCCCTCTTCCTGCCCACTCCACAGAGCTGGGGGGAGGGGCGCGTGGACTCCTGTGTTACAAAGGCCAGCACCAACCACTCCTTGAGGCTCCACACACTCTGAGCACAGAGGGTGCAGTCATCGGTCATCAGTTCCCCACCACAGTGCCCTCCCACACCTGCTGGTGTCAGAGACCTGGCCCAGGCCCAATGCCCCCCCGGCGCCCCCTCTGGCCCTCTGGGAACAGCTTCTGGCTGCTGGTCAGGGACAATGACCCTCCAGGGCAGCAGGGCAGCAGTGCTGTGAGGAGCGAGGGCAGAACACTTGAGGACACATCCCAGAACGGAGCTTCACACCAGCACATCCCCGGGTGTGCCAAGGGGCAGCGCCATCCCCACCAGAGACTGCCAGTGCACGTGTATGTGCCCAAAGGGACCAACTGGGTGTTAGCAGAGAGCAAGCACACGTACTCAACAGGTGTGTGCACACGTGGACATGTGTGCGTGAGCATGCGTATGCATGTGAATGTATGTGAGCATGAGTGTGCATGAAAGTGTGTGTGTGAGTGTGCATGTGAGTGTGAGTGTGTTTGAGCATGAGTGTAGCATGTATATGAGCATGAGTGTGCATGTAAATGTGTGTGAGAGTGTGAGTGTGAGCATGAGTAATGCATATGTGAGAGCATGAGTGTGCATGTCAGTGTATGTGAGTATGTGTGTGAGCGTGAGTATGCATGTGTGAATGTGTGAGCATGAGTTGCATGTGAGTATATGAGTATGTGTATACACATGTGAGCATTTGTGTACATGTGTGTATGCATGTGAGTGCACATGAGCATGAGTATGCATGTGTGTATATGTGTGAGCATGAGTGTGCATGTAAGTGTGTGTGAGAGATGTATATGCAGGTGAGAGTATGTGAGCATGTGTATGTGTGTGTATGTGTGTGAGCATGTGTGTATGTGTGTGAGTACATATGAGCACGAGTATGAATGTGTGTATGTGAGTGTGAACGTGTGTATGCCTGTGACTGTGCATGTGAGTGTGTGTGTGAGTGTGTGTTCGTGCCACTGTCCCGGCCCCTGTCCCTGCCTGTTCTCACCCTCTAAGACTCATCTTCGCCTGCTCCTCGCCTCCTCCTGAGTCAGGCCCTCTGCTCTGAGGGTCCTGTCCTGAGGTGGCCAAGGACAACTGGCAGCCATGGGGAGGGGAGGAGGCTCAGGACATTGCCACAGGTGTGTGTGCATGTGAGTTTGTATGTATGCATGTGAATGCTGGTGTATGCACATGTGTGTGCATGTAAGAGTAAGTGTGTATCCATGTGTGAATGTGAGTGTATGTGTACGTGTGTATGCATATGCGTGTAAGTGTTTGCATGTGAGCATGTGTATATGAGTGAGTGCTATTATGCACATGTGAGTGCATATGTGTGTATGTGTGTGCATGTGAGTGCATGTGTGCATGCACATGTGAGTGTGCATGCATGTGTGTTCATGTGCATGTGTGTGTATAGATGTAAATGCATGTGTGTAAGAGTGAGTGTGAATGCTGGTGTGTGCCTGCATGTGTGTGTGTGTGTGTGTGTGTGTGTGTGTGTGGCGGACAGCCATTTGGCTTTCCTGCTGGGAGCCTAGACTTCACCAGGCGCCTCCCTGCAGCCTGACCATGTGAACTTGACCCAGCGTGCCTGAGGGGCAGCTGCACAGCGGGAAGCCCAGGTCCGCCTATGCTGTGGAGGAGGGAGCCCAAGCAGACTCGTTTGTGGCCACCCCCAGCTGGCCCACCTGTGAGGAACCAGAGGGACCCGTCCCTGAGATACATCCAGGTGCCCCCCACCCCAGTGGAGGAGGACAGCAGGCCTCGGTGTCTCCAGGCCACCAGCCTCCCTGCCAGCGTCTGCATCGACCCAGTGGTCCCTGAGCCTCGAGCCGGCAGAGCCCCTGGCCCCAGAGCCCCAAGAAGGGAGCTGGCACCAGGATGGGACAGGAAGGAAGAGTCACCCGGGGCCTGTGCAAAGCTTGCCCAAGGTCAGGTAGGACACAGGGGCTCCCAAGCTCCCGCCAGCTGACACAGAGGACAGTCCAGGCAGACGCCAAGGCCAGGAGCTGGGGTGAGCAGGCCAGGAGAGAGGGTGGCCTGGAGGGAACCAGCCAGCCCGTGCCTGGGGGAGGCCGCCTGGCCCGCTCCCTCCCACCACTGCTCAGAGACCCTGCTTGGAGACCCTCGAAGTGTCCAGCCTTGGCAGCCTCCCACCCAAGGACCCCAGGTCAGCCCACCTTGCTGGGGATGAAGAAGGCCATCCAGGCTCCCATGGGCTCCCCCCACCCAGCCCAGGGGCAGCTGCCGGGAGAAGTAGGAAGGCCGTAGGTGCCAGGCAGCTGGGCAGGACCCTGCTTGGGACTCCCAAGCCCTGGCAGAGGCTGTGAACCAGGGGACGGGGAAGCCACCCTGGCCTCTTCGCACAGCCATCTGCAGTAGGAGACGCCCCGGAGGCAGAGCAGGTGATGAGAGCCTCCGCCCCAACCGCAGGGCCCCCAGAGCTGTGTGGGCAGGGTCGCAGATGGCCAACCAGGACCCAGACGCGGGGACCCACCTTGGACAGCCTAGACCAGCAACCCCTGCTCACCTACTGCAGAGGGACCTAGAACCACCTGCCCCAGCCCTGGGTGCATCCTGTGGGCTGCCTCCTGGGTCCTTGGGCCTCACTTTGGTGGCCTGGGCTCCCCACTCCTCAGGGCCTCTCCCCTCCCCACCCTCCAGCCTGTACAGACGCAGCTGTCCCCCTCTCAGAGAGCTAGTGGGGTAAGGAGCCCTTATGACAGATGCAAAACAGCTGCTTTGTGAGGACGAACAGAGCCTGGGGCCTTGGGAGTCCAGCAAGGGCTGGTCAGAGTCCCCAGCCCAGACGTCTGCCCTCCAGGACCCCGGGGCCCAGCCACGGAGGCAGTGCTAAACGGTTGATTTTCACTCTTTCAAACTCTTCTCCACTGAGCTCAGTTAATTACAAAACTAGTTCACACTCTGTGATTTTGATTTGCCTGCACCTTCCGGGGCCAAGTAATTAGACTGTGGCATTCAGGAGCAGCTGTGCGTGACCGAGGCCCAGGGAGCTGCGTGCTCCATCCAGAGCTGAGCGCCCAGCCCCGCCGCCCAGCGCACCCAAGCCTGGCAGGCCTTGCGGGACAGAGCCCCACAAATTAATTAGCAATTAAAAACTTTATTTACACAAGCATTTCATGAGTACACATCTTGTTAAAATGCAAACTATTATTTCCAGACGACTTTTAAATAAGAAATGAACAGAAATGTTGGGGATTGACAGTACGCGGAGCAAGAACATCTTCAGAAACAATTTGCTGAATATTAATGAACTGAAAATGTCATTTCTGGTCCAATTACTAGAAGTAATTAGTTTTTTTAATTATGGAGGAAGTGGAATTTTAATAAGGTCAATTTTACAATTACAGTTTAAAAAATACTAATTGTATTGTCATCACATCTTATATAATAAATGGCATTAACTTGCTAACATCTGTTGATTTTCATGTAAATAAAGCGAAGATGACGCACTGGGTTCCTCAGGAGAGGTTTTGAGGACAGGACACGTTTGTGTCTAGCTCAGGACAGGTGGCCCCGGGCCCCTGGGAGGGCATCCTGGGAGCCAGGCTCTGAATCTCATCGCCAGCCGTGGAGGTGAGAACTCTGCAGAGCCCTCGGCTGCACTCGGCCGACCTGCAAGTCGCCCTCAGCCACAGGACCTGCGTGGCGTCTGTCTCCCCCAGGGGCAGCGCAGCCGTCTGGGGCAGGCGCACCGGCTTCCCACACGTCACCTCCAGGAGCTTGGGCCGTCACCACCACCCTCCTCGGCCCCAGAACGGCAGGAACACTGGGTCCTGGACACACCAAGGTGGCCTGCGAGCTCCCTGCTCCACAGCAGGGCCTCTGCTGCTGTGGCCATCCCTGTGATGTCTCACAGCTGGACAAGGCCACAGGGCACCCTCAGGGGCCCACTCAAGTTCAGGTGGTCCTATCTGCAGCACTGGGGTGTGGCTCAAGTGCCCCCAAGGCTCCACATGAGTGTTCAGACGGTAGGACGCAGACCACAGTGTTGGGAGACTGGCTGGTTTAGAGAAGGTCATCGGAGTGGAACCCCACAACTGCATTCTGGTGGCCTTATAAGAAGACCTGGACACACACACACACACACACAGAGTCCCTCCTTGCCTCTCACCACTGGATGCCCAGCGTCACCTGGGGACCCTGCCAGCAAGACAGTCATCACCAAATGCAGTCCCTTGGCCTTGGCGCTCCAGGACCACAAGCCCAAATAAACATGTCTTCTTGGTAACCTACCCCTTTCTGGCCCCGTGCCACGGACAACAGAAAACAGGACAAGCGCAGTCCAGGCTGAGGCGAGGCTGATAAGCACCGTGTGTTCTCACTGAACTCCGCTCCCAGCAGCAGGGCCCACTCAGCAGCAAGAGAAGCAGCTTGCTATTTCTGAGCCTCTATGACGGGCAGCTGCCGGCGCTCCCCATCTGCGTTTTATCTGCTCACAAAGCCTTGGGTGCTAATGAGGGTTTGCACAAATGCTCTGGTAGTTACGGAGGACTCAGCTCTCAGTTCTGTCCAAGAACTCAAACTCCGCAGCTTGGAGTTTCCAGCACAGAATCACAGACATGCGCAGGAGGGACCCGGCCCTCCCTGTCCAACAGCGTCTCCTGTCACCTGCGGTGTGGCCTTGCCACAGAGGAGGTGGCGTTTGAAAGGGGACAGAAGTGCAAAGAGGAGGAGCTGGTCCTTGGTGCCTGGAGTCCACACCCAGCCCAGCCCTCCCTGTCCTTTCTTGCCAGCCCTTCCCCAAAGCCCCCGCCCTCTCTGTCCGAGGACAGTTGAGCCCAGGTGTGTCCAGGTTACTGCCCTCTCTCCTGAGAGAAGCTGCAGCACTCAGCCACACAGGCCTGTGACTCCCCGGGGCACGCCCCTTTCTGGATCTAACCACTGGGGGGGGGGGGGTTCCC
>NW_025999964.1:1119530-1126797 GCF_001458135.2 Marmota marmota marmota | reverse complement strand
GGGGGGGGGGGGGTTCCTCACCTGACCCAGAGTCATCACGCCCCGTCCCGTCCTGTATCCACTGCCCTCCCCACCACCTGGACAGCCATGACCTTCTGGGCAGCAAGTCCACCTCTGGCTAGGCCTGATTCCTGCCTGACCCTGGGGTACAGGACCTGGTCCCTGCAGGATCCCCAGGCCGGGGCCCTGGGTGGGGACAGTCACAGCTCAGCAGTTGTGGGCAAGGCGCCACTCACTGGGAGCACACAGCACCAGCACCCTGGGGGCACCTGGACCTGCAGCAAACAACCGAGTCAAAGCAGCCCAGGGAGCCCAGGAGACCTGGGCACCTCGGCCCACCACGCGGCAAGGCACAGCAGCCTCCGCCCTCCTCCTCAACCTTCCCAGCACGGCAGCCAGAGGGTCTCGGTGCCTGAGGGGTGAACACTCACAAGCCCAGGGAGAGGGGGCGGGGTCCCTGGGGGCTGCACGTCCTGGAGGAGGCCAGGATCTCACCCAACCACACAGCGGGCACTTGGGCACTCGCCAGGCTGACCTTGGCCCTGCTGCTTGCTCTGGGTGGTGCCACCTCGTGAGCGGCTCCCACGAGGGCCATAAAATCCCCAGGAAGCATGGCCGCAGGTGCCAGCCTTGGAGGGGCTGCAAGGCTCCCTACCCACCTCCTGCCCCCGCTGCCTGGGTGAGGACGCGTCCCTGCCAGGGAGCAGCGTGCCACCGTGCCATCGTTAAAATGGTCTGTGGGCGTTTGTTATATCCTGGGGAACGTCTTGTTGAATTTTAATTACCCAGATTAAGATCTATTGGCGTAATTATTGAGATATATAAAAGTTTTATTTAAACATGGATATCCTAGAAATGAATGCTCCCAGGACAATAAATGACTTAACTGCCTCGCACCAGGAGGCATTTGTAGGGGTGAGGACGTGAGCGGAGCCCAAGGACGCTCCTGGAGCTCCGGGCCCATCCTCCCCTCAGAAGCCTCTGCGGAGGCTCCAGGCTACTTCCCAGCAGGGCGAGGGGCTGCTCCACAGAAGAGGTGCACGGGCCTCGGAGCTCTGCTCCCAGCGGCCGCCCTTCCCAAGCTCAGGAGCCCACGGCCCTGGCCCTGCCCTGCCCTGCGGCCCTGGCCCTGTGTAGGGCTGTGCAGACACCATCACCCGCACCCCACAGGGACGGGACGATGCCCACTTCCTGCTGCCAGTGCAATCAACACGTGTTTTAGGTTTTTTTTTTAAAGAAAAATGAAACACAAAACTGGGAGGTGCCACTTACCAAAAAACCAGGATGACCCAGCTCTGCAGGTGACAGGGGCACGGTCCAGGGCCTGAGAGGAAAGGCAGCCTCCAGGAGCGTTAGCCAGGACACCAAGTGCCCGGCTGGACCAGACAAGTCTCAGGAGGAGAGAAGGCATTTTCCACGGGCAAAGGGGACAGAAGCGGAGCACAAGTCAGCAAGAAAGAGGAACCGGCAACTGGGAAACGCGGGGGCCACGGAGCGGCCCAAGGCCAAGGTGTGGAGACGCCAAGCCCCACACCACGCGCCCAGCGCCCTCTGGAGATGCCAGTGAGGACCAGCCTGCGAGGCCAGGGCTGGCCCACCCCGGGGTCAGCAGGGAGCAGCACACACCAGTACCAGCTCCCGGCTCAGCCCCCAGCAAGGAGGGTGGCCAGGCCTGCGCCCACCTCACGTCCACTCCCCTGCGGTACGTCAGTCCTTGCGCTGGACGGCGATCCCCTGAAGGGTTCGGCCCCATGGAAGCGTGGGTGGGGTGCCCGGGCGCTCAGTCAGGACACCCTGGTTCACACATGCTCTCTCTCAGCGTGCTCTTGGGTGGTGGACTGGCACCGTTTGGTGACTTTCGTGGCTGTGCCACTGTCCCTCCTCCTGCAGGTGAGCATGCAGGTCCACCCCTGTGGACGGGGCGGCTTGGAGTCTTGCTATAGTCTCCGTGTGCCACGGGACGCCAGCCTGGGCCTGCACACCCACCAAGGCTCCCACAGGGTGCTCCCCCAGAAGGGGACCATCCTCCGGGCACCTCCCTTCTGGGCAGCTCTGATGCCATCCTTCTACCCACGCCCTCCTCCCTCGTTGCCCCTAAGCTGAGGGTCAGGTGGCACGAGGCCCCTTCCATGGCCCACACCCACACAGCAGCAAGGGGGTCACAGAGTGCTCAGGGCACACAGGCCACCCTGGGAGCTCAGGGGTCCCTAAGCCTGGTGGCCCCGTGTTCTGAGCAGGCGGCCTTGGGGGACGTTGCCTTGGTGGCCTGGGCTCACCTCCGGGCCTCGGGCCTCAGGTCCAGCAGGGGATTCCAGGGTGAAGACGCCAGGGCCAGGCGCCAGATCAGAAGCACCACGCGGCCGGCTTCTCCTCGCTCTGTCCTCCTCCCGGTTCAACAAATGGGCTGCCTTAATGGCCACAGGACACCGCCTGTGGACACAGCCCAAGGGCAGAATGGCCACTGCACACGGGAGAGTGGCCAGGGCTGTGGGAGCGCAGCAGGGTGAGAGCCCACCGATCAGCCATTTCCCTCACTGAGCCAGGGACCCTGGAGCCAGGTCCAGAAACAGGTCATCAGAGGCCGGAAAGCCCCGTCATGCTTAAATAAATGGCTCTGTGGTGGCTCTGGAGCAGCTTGCGGGCTGGCAGGAGGCCTTGGCCTGCAGCAGGTCGGGCTGAGCTCTGTGGGGACATTAGCACTTTAAAGGGAAGGGGCTGGAGCTTCCTGTATTTGCTTTTTCCAAGATCATTTCTACCAAAGAAAAGGGCCCCAGGGCTGGTGGTGCTCACTGAGGAAGAGCTCTGCTGGTGACACACACGCACGCCCAGGCACACGCACGCACAGGTGCAAACACACATGCACATACAAGCACACACACGCACAGGTGCAAACACACACAGCCTGCCGCTGGGACACACAGCACGCACAAGCACACACATGCACAGGTGCAAACACACATACAGCCTGACGGTGGAACACACACACATGCACAAGCACACACACACACACACAGCCTGATGGTGGGACACACACACATGCACAAGCACACACATGCACAGGTGCAAACACGCACACAGCCTGACAGTGGGACACAAGCACACACACACACACACACACACACACACAGGTGTAAACACAGACAAGCACACAGCCCACTGGGACACTCCGGCTTGGCTCCAGAGCACACACCCCAGGTCCCTGGGCGTTAGCCCTGGGCTCTGGGTGCACCCCTCCTCTCGTCCCTGTGCCGGGCACAGGCTGACCCTGGGACACAATGCTCTGGTGGAGTGACAGCGAGGGAGTGACCCGCCCTGGAGCCAAGCAGGAGCTGCCCTGGGTACAGCCTTCCCCTCCCCCGCGCGACAGTCCTCACTCTCCACCGCGCCCTCAGGACCCGTGACGCTCCTGAGGCCAGTTCCAAGGCTGCCAGTGTAATACAGCCCACTGGCCAGGGGCAAAGCCCAAGTCTGGCTCCCAAGCCCTGCACTAAAGGCTACGTCCACCACACTCAGCTCCTGTCCCTGGCAGAGTCCAGCACAGAGACAGAGGTGCCAGCAGACCACAGGGGCAGAAACAGACTGTGGTGGGGGACAAGGTCAGAGCGGTACGAGCAAGAGGTCTCCTGTGCTGAGGACAGGCAGGGCTGTAGCCCGGGCTGAGCACAGACCTCGTCCCTGGCACTCAAGGTGCCCCCACTGGGGTGACATCTGCAGAAAGCCCAGGAGGCGCCTCCAAGGGCCATCCCGCTACCAAAGCCGCAAACAGCAAGCAAAAGAGCAGCAGAAGCCTACAGCAGCCAGGCGGGCGCAGGGGCCCGGGGGCCGTGGGGTTTTCACCTGCCCTCAGCCCAGACCCTGGCCTTGAATCCTCAGCGATTCCCTGCATGGAGCCTCGTTCCTGGGCCTGCAGAGGCCAGAGCAGACCTGCTCCTGTGACTGTCTGCCCCCTGTGCAGGCCACCTGAAGGGCTGCTGAAAGGTGTTTGACACGCTCTGCCTAACTCAGCCAAGTGGACAGGAGAGCAGAGGGCATTCCTCGAAGACCTGAGGGCAAAGCAACACCCCAGCAGACGCAGGAGCAGAGGGTGGCGTGAAGGGAAACAGTGAGAGGCTGGGAGGGAGGGTCGGGATGAGGCACTCAGGAGTGCCCGACCGGTGGCTCACCACGCCAGGCAGGATGCAGGACGGAGGAGAGCCGGGGACACTGAGCCTGCCCCTGGGGCTGTGCGTGCAGGAAGCCAGCCGCAAAGGTCAGGGGGAGTATCTGTTCTCTTCTTTATCCTCCTCGCCCAGTCCCTCTGGGCAGTGAAGGAATTTCTGGCAAAACACCAGCTGAGCAGACCTCAAGGGATGGCAGTGACCGCCGGCCCAGAGGACACCTAATGCTGGGTGCCCTGGACAGAGGGGGGCTGGGGCACTGACCCTCATCCTGGAGCCAGACCTCGCCTCACATGGCCCCACCTCCACCCCACCCCACCCCAGGAGGTAATGCAAGAGCCCTGAACCTCCTCGTCTTCCTCCTCTGCGTACTTCACCAAGGAAAATCTCCCAGGTGGGGTGTTTACCTAAATTTACAGACTGAACCCACTCTGGGAGACTCTGACGACACCCCCTCTTCTCCAACACAGCTGGGGAGACCAACACATTCCTCCCAGCCCTGCCCGGGCCAAAGGCGCCCTCCAACCAAAGGCACAGGATGGGGACCGGCACCCACTGGGGAACGGCGAAGAGGTCTGGCCTCCTTCATCTCACTTCCCAGAGAAGCCACAGGCGAAGAGTCCTTCACTCGGAATTCACTCTAGAAGTAGAGCCTGGAACGTCTTCAGCTGCACAAGATCCGCAGGGAGCCCTGGGGAGGCGCGTGTGTGAGGGCAGGGAGGGTGGGCCAGCAGTCAGTGTTCGGCAAGGTGGGTGTGCACTTGGGCTCTATGGGAGGAAGGTGTGTGGCGTGGGAGCCTGTGACAGGCCCTGTGGGCACACCACGCCCCTCATGTGAGTGCATGTGTGTGCACATGCCATGCGTTACGTGTGGCCACTTGTGCATGAGTATGCATGGCACATGATACACAGGGGTACGTGTGCCACCTGTTATACATGAGACATGTGTGTGCCAGTGTGTCATTCCATGGGAGTTCCTGTGTGTGTGCACACCAGACATTACATGTGGATTCCTGTGTGTGTGTATGTGTGAACATGCACACCATGCACCTCATGTGCAGGCCTGATTTGTGGGGATCTGCACCTAATCAATCCAGCTGAAGTGGTGCTCACAGCGTGGCCGTGTCACCGCAGACCTAAACAGGTAGCACTGGCTGAGAAGAGCAGAATGAGCTCTGCTCGCTTTTCTGGTTTTAATTGGCATTTCCTGTCTCTGGGAAGACAGCGGTGTCTGCTCAAGAACCTTACCACCACTAATTGTTCTTCCATCCTGACACTGGGTGGACCCCACGTGGCTCACAAAATGTCACACTCTTTGTCCTAATGAACCAAATAATTTATAAATGGCAAAAGCAGCGAGGTTTGCGTTTATCACCCCTTAGGGGTTGGTCAGGATCCGATTCACACCTCCTTGGACATGCAGGCTTTTTCTTTCCTGATTTGCTCAGCATGAATTAAATAATAGCAGCAGCATCAGGACCCACTGACAATTTCTCACTATTTGCAGGGTCAGGAAAAGTAGATGTGGAAGACCATGAAAGATTCTGGCAACGTGTGGACCTAAGATTTAAACGGCACAGAAAGCAGGCACGATGCTCAACAAGCACCAGGCTCCCAGACTTTAGCTCCTGCAGCTTCACGGGGAGACCGTGCTGCCCACGGAGACTCTGGGCACACACAGGTGTGCACACACAGGCATGCACACACATGCACACACGCACACACACATGCACACATTTGCACCACAGGCATGCGCACAAGCGTGCACATACACAGGCATGCACACACATGCACACACGCACACACACATGCACACATTTGCACCACAGGCATGCGCACAAGTGTGCACATACACAGGCATACACAGGCATGCACACACAACACAAACATCACACACACATGCCACACATGCACACACACATGCACACATTTGCACACACAGGCATGCACACAAGCGTGCGCATACACAGGCATGCACACACATGCACACACAACACACATCACACACACATGCCACACATGCACACACACACATGCACACATTTGCACACACAGGCATGTGCATACATGTGCACACACAAGCATGCAGACACACAGGCATGCACACACACACTCCTGCACATAGTGCAGGTTAATCCACTGTCAGCTTGACAGAGAGACACCTAGAAAAGGGCTGGGGAGGAGCCTTCTGGGTGGCCTGCAAGGGCATTTCCCGAGATGACTGGCGGGTGAGACAGCGGGTGGGGAGATGCTCCTCACTGTGGGTGGCTCTGTCCAGGTGGCCAGGCCTGGGTGGAAGACAGGGCGGAGGGGAAGGAAGCTCATTTCTCCTGAGTGGTGCCTCTGCTGCTACTGCCCCCGCCGTGGCCATGGGCCTCCAGTCCTCTTCCAACGTGGACTCTGACCAGCCACCTCCAGGGAGTGTCCCGGCTCCAGTTTTAGTCAGGCTGCGTCATCAATTCCCTGATCTAAGGCTCCAGCTTCTGCCGGTGCCTGCTGCTGGCGTCCAGCTCTGCAGTGTGCCAATGGCCATCGTGGGACTGGCCAGCTTCTGACCCCGCAGGTCAATCATCTAGTAACCCCTCTGTAGTCATACACGACATCTGCTGGTGCTGTCCCCCTAGAGAACCCTGGCACACACAGGCGCCACACGTCCATGTGCACATGAACAGACGCTCACACACACACACACATGCACACACAGCTGCCGGTCGACAAGCCCACTACCGAGTGAGGGCCCCTTTCCACGCCCCGTGTGGGGCAGCCCCAGGTCTACGTGGTTTGTGGGGTCTGCGTGGGACATTTGCTGGAGACAGTCACTGAAGCACCCTGGACCTCGAAGCCTGCCCCTCGGTCTGCAGAAGAAGGAGCATGCCTGAGAAGCTGAGTGCCCGGCCTGCCCTCCACAGTGAGGACCTCCCACCTGAACTCACAGCCTCCGTCCACACTGTGTTCAACAGGCAGTTTGACGGGTGGCCTTCCCTGGCTGCAGAGGGAGCCCTGGGGTCCTGGAGGCACAGCCCCTCCCAGGGCACAGCACTGAGAGGCCCCTCCCCTCCCCGGTCCCACCCTCCCCTGCCTGGGGTGGAGGACTACTGGGGGCCACTCCC
>NW_025999964.1:1107719-1113289 GCF_001458135.2 Marmota marmota marmota | reverse complement strand
CCAGGGCAGGACCCAGGGCAGGAGCCAGGGCAGGACCCGGGCCAGGACCTAGAGCAGGAGCCAGGGCAGGAGCCAGGGCACAGTGGGGTACGAGGTGCTCGCACAGGCGTCCGGGAGCAGGACCTCCAGCGAGCAGCAGGTACCAGGTACCGGGGTCTGGAAACCCTAGAGCCCCCACAGAGAGGACGCAGGAGAAATCTGAAGGATACCACGTGGATCTCCCTGGATCTGCGGCCGCGCGCCTCTCCCCTCTGGCTTCTTGTTTGGGTTCCATAGATTTCATTTAGTAGCACTTTTTAAGGGAGTAAGTCACTGCATATTTTAAGTCAGACAAAAACATTAAGCCTGGCCACAGGCCGCGGGTCAGTGTGGCCACACCGCTCCCCGCCTGCTGCCCGACGGCCAGAAGGAATGGAGAGAGCAGGGCAAGGCACTTCCAGGACCTGATGAAACCCAGTTAAATTCAGGAGGCCTCCTTGGAGGCCACGGCACCTGCCTCCAAACCCACGGTGTGCTCCACAGACGTGCCAACCTCAGCTCAGAGGGAAACCTGCGTCCCTACCGGCACACAGCCCCCCGTCAGGCCACGCAGCCAGCATTCACCCAGCACTCGGTCACACGGGGCTTCGAGCCACCAGGCTGAGCCCAGGTGGTGCCAGGACCTCTCCCTTCATACCCACCCTGAGCATCCGACCTAGGTGTCCAGGGGTCCGGGGTCCTGGAACCAAGCCCCAGGGACAGTGAGGGACAACGGTCAGAAGGAAACAACTACCCTTGTCCATTACCATCAGACTGCTACAAGCAGAAAGCAAAAGAGGCCCTGCCCTCAGGGACCTTCCAACAGTGCCCCCCCCAGGCCGCCCCAGAGCGGCCAGCCCAGGACGCCCCCAGCGCCTTCCCCAAGGCTGAGTGCCCTGTGGTTCCCTAATTGATTGTGCAGCCCACAAGGAGAGGGGCCGCGGAGCTGCCTCCGAAGCTCATCAGGTGAATATAGATTTGATTGATTCTCACTTGAAAAATTAAAATAAGATGGACATATCGTGAGACCAGCCGAACCTTTTACCATCTCAAGAACAGGCAGCACAGAAAAAGACGCGCAGATCGATGGGGAGCTCTCGAGTGAGACTGCAATAGCTCTGTCCTGTGAGAAATGTAGATTTGATAAATATAGATTTTAGTTAAATATACCATTAGGCAAATTGATAATTAAGCCAATTAGTTTTAGGTGATTTGACAGCGAGTGGTTTGGCTTCAAGTGATCTGGCTTCGGCCCAGCAGGAGACTCAGAACCCAGGCAGGGGTCACAGAAGACAAGAGCAGGACGGTCTCTCAGTAGCCTCCGGGGCTAGGGCATCTGGGCCTCCTGGGGGCGGGGAGTGGCTGAAACCCCCTCTCCACGCAGCTGCAGGGCAAGTCACCTGTGGGGAGCCCCACACAGCAGGGTCTTCCGAACACGGCCAGGCGGCCATGTTGAGTGGTGGGTGAACCACAGGGCAGGGGCCCAGGACTGGCCTCTCCCAGGACGGCCAAGGTCAGGTGCTCCTCCAGAGGCCAAGCTCCTGGGCTTGCCGACACCTTCTCCTCCCGGTGTCCTCTCTTGGCCTTTTCTCTGTGCAGGGCTCCGGTGTCACTTGACCCCACTGAGCTGCGCCGGGAGGTTGAGTCCAACACAGGCACTCAGGGACAAACCCAGGCCACCGTGGCCTGCCTGTCGCTCTCCTTCCTGCAGAGCAAATCCGAGCCTGTCCCAGCTGCTCCAGCCAACCCTGGCACGCGCTGCCCCAAGGTGACCCTTTCCAATGGAATCGGGACGTGCGGAGCTCTCCAGGCACCCTGGCTAGCCGTGTTCCACTGTGGCCTAGGATTGCCGCCATCCCTGGAACCCACCTCACCCCATTCTAATGTTGGCTCCCATGAGCCACCGGGGAAGACGGAGCAGGTCACCTGGACCCCTGGGCCCCTTTCAGACACCCCTCGGCCCTCCGTCCCCTCTGACTCCCCTCCTGGTCACCGGGCCAGGTGGAAGGTGCAGTCCATTGGCCGTTTGAGTCTGTCATTTGTGTTCCTGTCTGTCTGTCAGAAAGTCTGATGTGGCCAAAATAAAACCCTGAGACCATGGTCTGCCCAGCCCCAGCTCTGGGTCTGCGGGGCAGTCACCGGGCCTCTCATTAGCTGGAGGAGGCCACCTGGCCTCGGGGAGGAGGAGCCGCCCCACAGGCCCAGCCCTGCCCTGACACCCAGCATCTCCAGCGTCTGCCCCTCCCCACAGTGAGAAGGGACAGCGTGGACAGCGAAGGCCTTCCTGGTCCCCTTGCATTGTGGTCCTCTCTGACACTGCAAGGAGCCTGGCCAGGGGCCAAGGGGATGCTCAAGAGTGGCTTCCCCAGCCCTCCTCTGGGTCACCAGCTCACGTCCTGAGGAACGCCGCGACCTGGGCTCCAACGGCCTCGTGGGCAGGATAGAAACAGTGAGCAGCCAGGACGGGGGCCTGGGGCGAGGGACCTGGGCAGTGGGCGCGGTGGGCCCCCACAGGACGCCTGGGGTCTCCTGCTCTGCAGGAAGCAGACCCAGGGCACAGCAGTAGCAGAGGCAGCCAGAGCCCATGCTCTCCTCCCTCAGCGGCGGCTCCTCCGGGGCCAGCCCGGCCGCGGCCTCTCCGCTCTTCAGGGCGGCCCCCTCCACAGGAAGCCACGTGCTCCTTGTCCAGCAGATTTAGGAGCACAGCAGGGTCCACGCCCCACCCACTGCCAGGAGGTGGCCTCGGGGTGGGCTGACCTCCACTCCAAGGCCTGGGCTATGGCACCTCGGTCTGCATCTGTGCTATGGGCACCTGTCCCAGAGCTGCCCGGGGCCATCCAGGACGCAGGTGGACATGGAATGCCAGGGACCCTGGGCGCAGGAGAAGGGAGGTTAACAAGAGAAGGAGGTGGCAGAGCCAGACCCCAGACCCCTGACACCAGACGCCTGCCGTTGGCCATGTGGGCAGTGCCTGGCGGGTTCCAGGTCTGGCTCTGAGCAGAGCCTTGGCCACCCCTTCCTGGGGGCGCAGCTCAGAAACTCGAAGAACGAGATCCACCGACAGGGTCGCACTTGCCCCTCCACGAAGCCTGACCCACCGCCCATCTAACCCCCGCCCTTCCTCTGCTCCACCTCCAGACCCTGCTGCCCTCTCTTGCTCTGTGTCCCTGCCTGTGTCCCTTCTGGTGGCTGTACCAGGCTGCTCATCCCGTCCCCTGCCAGTCTGTCTCTCCAGGAGGGCCAGAACCTCTGGTCTCCATACTGACCTGCTGTGCAGGAGCCACCAGTGCCTGGCACTCGGGAGGTGCCCAGGAGCCAGCCCTGAGGAAGCCAGCCCCTGGGGAGATGAAGGGCTGCAGGCGGCAGGGCTGAGGTCCTCGGCCTCTCCCAGGCCCCACGATCCTGTCCCTGATGCCGCCAGGTGCTCGGCCACCTGCAGACCCCCGCCGCTGCCTCCTCCTCCCACAAACAGGCCCAGATCCACAGCCAGGGACTCTGACAGAGGCTCGGTCACCTTGGAGACTGGGGAGGGTGACCCCTACAGGGTTCCAATGACACCCTGCTGAGCTGTTTGACTGTCACCTCATCACCTCTGTCTTCCCACAGTGTCACCTCTGTCTTCCCACGCCCCTGGAGGACACAGGCCACCACCATTTGTCCCTGCAGGGAAACTACTAAGGACAGTCACAGTCGGGGTGATGGTGGCCAAGGCCACCTGAAGGGCCTGGTCCCTCCTCCTCACCTCCTGGGACAGGACATCCAGGGAGTAGGGGGGCCCTGTGTGCAGCCCCCGGGGTGAGCAGGGAGGCCCTCTGCACCAGCATGTGGCCCACCAGCCCCAGCCCCTCCCTGCAGCAGGGCCCTCCAGGCCCTGTGGGCTGTCGGGCTGTGCGGGGGACATCAGGCTGCAAGGGACCGCCTTCTCCTCGCAGGGTTGAGGGGAGGGAAGCTGGTTAGGGTGGGGACAGCCTTGCGTAGGGGAAAGGTGGACTGTGGCCCCATGCAGAGGAGGGCCTCTGTGTCCTCCGCTTCCAATCCCCAACACAGAGAGTGATTGCTGACCCTGCGCCTATTAGAAGGCCGGTGGGGTAGTTGTGCCTAGGGATGGTGCTCCTCTGGATCCCTGTGGACAGACCCCAGCATCCGCCCTGGTCCAGGGAATGAGCTGGAGGGTGGACCCCACATCCAGGGGTGCAGGCCAGGAGCGTGTGACTTTGCCACAGGCCTCTGCACCAAGCATCTGTGCACCTGAATGTCCAGCCACCTGCAGGGCCATGGAGCCTGGGCCAGGGAGGTCAGCACCCCTACCAGCAGCTGGGGAATAACTGCCTTCAAGGACCCATGGGGCCCAGGCCGTTGGCAGCACTCACAGACATGTGTTCTGTGTCACGTGGTCAAGCCTGTGTTTAAACACAGCCTTCATTCTTAACACACGAGGGACAAGCCTCTGGGCTTCTTCAGAGCAAGGAAAGCTGACCCCTTCTGACCCTGTCCACCTGACTTGCTTCATGCTCAGGCCTCTCCTCTGCATGAAGGAGGGCACCTGCCTGTGCCTCCAGGGCACTTGCCCACCTGTGTCCAGTCGAGAAGGAGGCAGGAACGTCACAGAGTAATTAGTGGTGAGACCCTGCCTGACACAGGGCAGATCAAAGGACAAGGACAGTACCCAACTGTCAGGAGCTGTCCAGGGATTGCATGTGGGTCACATCCTGGATAGAGGCATCTGGTGTCTAGGAATGACCAGTGGACATTTCCTCTGGCCAGTTGCCCAGGGACAACATGAATCTCTATCTGCTCTGCTGTGGCCCATATAGCACCTGATGGGTGTGACCTGCCAAGATGTCAATCAACCTGCTGATTGCAAGACATCATGAAGCAAGACTCCGCCCTTGAAACCTTATCCCTGCTTTTGATGGCCCCCCTTTAATAAACCACCGGAGACATCTTTCCTCTGTCTAATTCCAGAGCCCATGTGGACTAGATCTATCAGGGGCTTCGCTTTCTGTAAATATATTTCTGAGTATTTGAACTTTGTAATTTATTAATTACTAGGGAATAAATTATAAGGTGCCTGAGATCATCCTGAACAGAAGGAAGAGCCCCTTAATGACACCCTAGCCATCATCCCCCAGATAAACAACAGTGTGTGGGGACAGGTCCTCCAGGGTCCTCTGTGGGCCACTCCTTCCTGGGACAGGATCAAGCAGGAGACCAGATGAAGGCTCTGGGACAACAGAGGACCCACGTGTGGCCCTACCTGCACGGCGTGGCAAGATACCACAGGTACAAGACACAGGGACTCCTTCACTGACCTTCACCACTGGACCTGGGGCAGGGAGCTTGTACTGTCCCAGGCAGAGTGCAAGAATGTGACCACAGAAACACACACCTCTGCCCCAAGGACACCTCTGCTCCCAGGGCACCACTGCTAAGGACACCTCTGCTCTGAGGTCACCTCTGCTCTGAAGACACCTCTGCTCTGAGGTCACTTTGCTCTGAGGTCACCTCTGCTCTGAGGTCTCCTCTGCTCTGAGGGCTCCTCTGCTCTGAGG